>NC_025693.1:38046672-38067038 GCF_000633955.1 Camelina sativa
AAAAAAAAAAAAAAAAAAAAATATATATATATATATATATATATTACGAAAATGTACGACGAAAAATCGCAACT
Source organism: Camelina sativa (assembly GCF_000633955.1). Classification (NCBI taxonomy): domain Eukaryota; kingdom Viridiplantae; phylum Streptophyta; class Magnoliopsida; order Brassicales; family Brassicaceae; genus Camelina; species Camelina sativa. The sequence goes on from NC_025693.1 coordinate 38,046,747, forward strand.
GTTGTTCGTATATTTTCATATTGTTATTTATGAGAAGTCACTTATATATAAATTTATAAAGATGTGAACATTTGAATAGACACATTGTTTGTAAGAGACACAACTCTACATTTAAGAGACACAACTTTTTAGAGAGATGCAACCGTTGAATTTTCTGTCAAAGAAAAAAAAATTTATATTTCGTCGTACTTTTTCGAACAATTTACCAGTTTGGGTTATTATTATATAGATTACATGCCTGTTAATTAAATTCGTTCTTAAAAACATTTTTCCATTTTTATTTGTCTTTAATTTAATAATTTTTCACATTCCAAAACTTTTGATTAAGTAATGTATTTGTTTTCAACTTTTATCATGCCTCATGTGTCAAAAGTTTGGGTTAATTCATAAAAATGTATATAGTTAAATTTTACGATGATAACATGTCTACGTAGCTTGCTTTTTTTGTTTGTTTTGGCCGCAAACAAGAATCATCCATTTAGGCTTGAACCATGTCTACGATAGCTAAAAGTCGACAATATGTACTTATTACATGTGGATGGATGTGTCCATGGTTTGTATAATACATGTGGTAATGACAACGATCCACAAGCCTCGAGTATATATGGAGTTATATACGCAACCTATTTAATGACATTGCATACATATAAGATACTACATATAAAAAGTTATATATATACGTGTATATAAATATCTATGTGTGTGTGTTTGTGTGTGAAAAGAGAATGATGATAGTTGATGGTAGTGGGAAATAGCATGATGGTGTTACCATAAGAGTTTCTTAACAAATATCGAAATTGGTCCTTTCTTTGGGACAAAGCGTGCCTAGTTTTCCCTTTCCTTTTTTTTTTTTTTTGCATATTCCATTGCATCTCTAACTATATATTATTGTCATTCTCGTTTTCGCACATGTTTGAATTACTGCACATATTATATACAGTGTGAAATGTGATATGTTATCTATAGCGATTGATGAGTCTTTGAGCATTTGATATTGAATACATAACTAATTAGTCTTTGAGCCTTATAAGGTTTGAGATCGACTGATCAAATAAAGACATATATATATATATATATATATATATATATCGAGGCAAAATGCAAAGTTATTAGTTATACATCTTAGAGGGAATTTTAGGAATAAATAAAGAAAAATGCATATAATGGTGGTTTGATTTAAACTAAAAAGGTTGTTTTACTTTGAAGACAACAGTGTGTTTTCTTTTCGCAGTTTGAAAATGACACAATAATTGAAATTGATGTTCCATCGATAAAATGTGATTCACCATCTTGATTTCCAATGGAACACAAAAGAACAAGAAAAAAAGAGATGGTTAATCATTATATACAGATAATAACATAACTAATACATATATTATTTAGAAAACCTAAAATATTAGAATTAAGATAGATTAATAAAAAACGGACATTTCATAAAGATGTGGACCCGCGAGGGGACATATTGTGAAAACCTACCTACTGATATATATATAATTTAGTTTTTAATACTGACTCCTAGTTATATACGTAAGCTAGGGTTAGCAAAAATTGGTCTCATATAAATAGATAGTAGATGAAAAAGAAACACGCAATCTAGAACTATATATAGAAGCAAAATATTGCATATTTCTTTATTTGAACAAAATCGAGAGTCAATATACACCAGATTTTAATTTGAATATTCATGTGCTATCAACGATCAAGTTTTTAGCGGTTCCATGACATGTAGTAATTAAGTTCGTAGTATCTTAATCATTTATAAAACAAATATTACGTACTGTTTTATGATAATTTGAACTTTTTGTGTTTGTTCAAAAAAAAAAAAAGAACTTTCCACAGTTCTTCGAATAAATAAAATATTGCCAAATAAATAATAGTATAATACTGCAACTATCATAGCTATAATTTTTTTTTCATCAAATCTAACAAAGATTAACTATATATTAAAATTACTTTTAATAAAAAGCTTATTATCCAGAAAAATTCTGAATCTAACAATAAATTAGTACATATATATGTTGACCAATGGTAGTTTGGTAAAGTTTCTCTTGAAGATGTATTTTTTCAAGATAAAATATAGTCTCTAGTCTCTCTACAAATGTAGAGAAAAGTTTCTAAAATAGTTTTAATAACAAAAGAACAAGCCTACAATATCAACATAGAATCCCACTTTTAGATTTAGTTCAGCACTTTCGGACACCGTTGGAATAAAAACGGAAAGTTTTGAAAAAGGGAAATAAATCAATTAAAGAAAAAAAAAGGATTAAGTGAAAATCTTGATGCCGTTGACTTTGTTCTCAACGGCCATGATTGAGCGTGTGATGAGTATAAGAGACCAAATTATTGCTATATATCCCTAATAACCCCAAAAAATAAATTGATGAGTTTAAGTTTTCTTATTTTAATTTGTAATTATATACTCTCTCCGTTTTAATTTAATTGTCGTTCTGGAACTTAATTTTTGTTTATAATATTTATCGTTTTATATTTTCAATGCAGATGTTTGATGAATATTACTGCTGTTTTAAAGTTTTAACCAATCAAAAAATTATGAAATATATTAATAAAGAGCAAAACACAGAAAACTTAATAGTTTTCTTAATCTGTGTGAAAAACCTTAAGCGATAATTAAAAAACAAAATCAGAGGGAGTATAATCACTTTCCATTTCGAGATTTGTGGATATACCTGTAATTATATTATCTACCACTATCACCAATTAATAAGCTAAAAAGTGTATATACTTAAAGTGTTGTACGTGCTTATTGGCAGCTTAGGTCGAGAATTTGTTGGTTAATAAAATAAAATAAAAATGTGATGTATGTGTGGCACTTAGGCATGTGTGGTGTGGAATGTTGCGAGTAACAAAAATGGGTGTCAAATTTTGAAGAATGTTTTCTAACGTTTGCTTTATACTGTATATACATATATATATATATATATATGTCTTTGATGTTCTGTAGATTCTATTTATATCGGTTATCCATGGTTCATATAATTCAAAGGTTGATATCTTAATTATATACGTCGAGGTCAGAGTTTAATTTAGAGTATAATAATGTTTTACGACACCAATTATTAATTATCCGTTCAAACCTCGAAACAAATGGGCAGTGACAAAATGCTGTATTATATTGAGGAGATAAATATAGTAGCAGCCATTAAGACTGAAGGCGCAAGCATAGCCGTATTTATGTTGGTACCACAGAAGACCACTTCTAAACATTTTTATGAAATATAGGTATAATATATCTATTTGGCTTAACGACGACATTTTGTGTTACACTGTTTATATAATATACGCGAAGAAGTGCATTTAGAACTACTGGTTAAGTCAAGATTATCATACCAAGAATTCAAGATTTAGGTGACACATATTTAGGGGACCTCATTGGCCCCATAAACTAAGAAGCGGTCATACTTTTTTATAACTCTAATCATAATCACCCAAAAGCGTTGTGATATATGAATTTATTGATGTAATATTTACAATACCCAATAAGTAGAGGTTTTAACAGAGAGAAAAAAGAAAGAAAAAAATAATTAAAAAAACGAGAGATTGTAAAGATTGACCTGTCAATAATAGTTACTATTATATGTTAGTTTGTTGTTGATCATACTTAAGTTTTTCTGTTAAGAGAAACTGATCATACTTAAGTTGTCAATGGTAATCACCAATGGAAAACTTAGGGCTTGAATGGTAACACATGAAAAAACGTTTTTCAAAGTTTATGATAAAAAAGTAAACAATGTCGCCAATCACACTAACAAATATAAATTTGCGTTATTGTGAAAAAATAGAATAAACAATGTTTGTGTTTTTCCAAACCATCTTTTACGTTATGGACCGCACATGGATGTCAAACAACCAATTATACTGCGGTTTCGACAATAACTCTTTGGTAAAACATATACTGTATTTGATTATTTAATAATTTTAATCAAAATAGATATTGTAATAATTTAGTAGTATGTACCATTAATAACTCCAGTTAATTTTATAATAAATAGATTTTTTTTTTGAAACTTTTAATAGTTCTTTTTATTGTGTAGTATTTTTTATGGTTGAATAAATTTAAATATTTATACTAATTGTTAAATTTTTAGATATTTTTAGATTTTTTAAAATTTATTCATATAAATTTTGTTACAATAATATATATATATATAATAAAAATATTTATTTACTAATACAAAATAAATTAAAATATATAAATATACTAATTATTAATAAAAAATATGAAATCCGCACTGCAAATAGTTTTTCACCAATTAAACATTATTTTGTACCGCTTAATTTGCATTATCCGCACTTGTCCTGCAAATACATTTGTCCCGCACGTACTGCAGTTGAACCGTACCGCACTAACATTTTTTTTGTCTCGTATAGTGGCAGATCCAGGATAAAAATTGAGGGAGGTCAGTTACAAGGAAAAAAATAAAATTTTGTCATATTGGAAGTTTGAACTCGGGTATGGAAAGATCAACAGTGCAGAATTTACCATCTGTGCTATTGAAATCTTATGTAATTACTTGTAAAAACAAACTATTTATCTAGTTTACCCAGGTCAGGTGACCCACCTACTTTTTTAGTAAGTCTACCTCTGGTCTCGTACTACTAAATCCACGGTTACCATTCGGATCCTTAGTCTTTATCATACTATACGCACATTGACATGACGGCACCCGAGTAACAGCTACTTAACGCATTTGAGTGATATATAATATCTAATAGGCTTGGGTCGACTCTAAATAAAGCCATATATGTTTTTTCTTCAGTTCATATTTCATACTAGCTAGTACGAGATATACGTTTTAAAACATTATTAGGAAGTCGTTGTGAAGCCCAAAAAATGAATAAATTTGTTACAATTTTATTTTTTCTTTTTTGCCATATCCTACACCAGTTTCCATTATAATTGTCGAACTGAATTTTTGTTCAAGTGATTGTGAATCAATCATTCTAGGATTTTAGAAATAAAAGTAGAATCATAATTCATAAACTCGTATCGAGAATTTTAATGAAATCCATAGTAGTAAAAGTAGAATCAAAAGAAAATCTCCCTTTATGGAAATAACACCTCGAAGATCCTCTCTCGTCTCTCCTTTCCCTTATTAATTTTTCAAAAGACAACAAATAAATACTATACTACTAGCAATTAAAGCAATCTTTTCATTAAACCGGTAAAACCGGACAAAATTAAATACTACTATATTTTATTTGATATTGTTCATTTTCTTCAGACAGCAACAACAAAAAAGAAAAAAAGAAAAAAAGGGAAGGCTCTATTACTTTATTTAACAGACATTTTCATCAATAGTATATAAGAAACATATTTGTTTTTCAAAAAGAGTCCAATAGCTTTATGTTATTTGTTTGCTTATATATATATATATATAGACAAGAGAGAGAGAGAGAGAGAGACAAAGGTTTTAAGTCCCTTTTTTAATTGCTTGAACAAAAAGCAAAACACAAGCAATTTTCTCCTTTGCGTCTGTCTCTCTGTTTTTTTGCTTTCTTTCTTTCTTTCTTTGTTCTGTGCAGATAAGAAAAAGAAGGAAAACTCTAAACCGACATATATATATATATATATATCCTCTGTTTCCTTTTTTTTCGCTTGGGGTCTTTTCGAGTTTCGCATATAAAAAAAAAGTACTTGACCCGTTTGCGCGTTGGATTGATCTGAACTAAAATATGGGTTCATCAGAGATTAAGCAGATATTGAAGTCTCTCTGTTTCAGCCATGGATGGTCTTATGCTGTTTTTTGGCGCTATGATCCCATCAATTCCATGTAATTTAAGAGACTAGTCTCCTTCAATTATGTTTTGCATTGTGTCTCTTTAATTAGGGGCAAAGACTATTATATATGCATCATTTCCTCTGCATTTTCTATTTCAATTTCTGTTGTCCATAAAATGTGTAATCTAGTTAATTTCTTGAATTCCATGTGGATTTCTCAGGTTATTGAGTTTTGAAGAAGCATATAATGATGTACAATCAGTCGCACTCGTTGATGATATGATTCTCAAGGGTCATGTCTTAGGCCAAGGGTAAGCTTTTGACACTTTAATCAAATACTCTAATCTCTCTCTCTTTCTCTCTCTGTATGTATCTTAACTATACACAATTTCTTTTGATGACTTCAGAACTGTGGGAGAAGTCGCTTTGACCGGAGTCCATCAATGGCTGTTCTCAGACACATTGTTTCAGGTCTGCTCTCTTTCTTCCCCTTATATGTTTTATTTTCTCATATAGTCACATGCATGCATGTGAACTATAGTATATATATATATATCTTATGAAGAAGAATAAGGATTTGAGATTATTTGTGTGTTTGATTGTTTTGCAGTGTGAGCATGAGTTTCAGAATCAGTTCCTCTCTGGCTTTAAGGTGATTTTTATACTGTCTTCTTGTCTCCAAGTTAAAAGGATTCATATCCATTTTGAACTCAGATTCTTATCTGCAGTGTCCATGTTTATTTTACAGACTATTGCAATCATTCCAGTAGGATCTAGAGGCGTTCTTCAGTTTGGATCTGTTCAAAAGGTTTGCATATATACAAAAATAAACAATGTTTTTGATATGTTGCTTGTGGAAGTCATATATATGGACTAATTAGTGTCTTTCAATGTACCTATCTTTAGATTGTTGAGAGCCCAGAGATGTTGGAACAAACAACAAGAGCTATGCAGGAGAAACCAGATCAATCGGTGGATCTTGATACTCTGTTCGAGTCTTTGGTACCATTGGGAGACTGTGAGATTGTCCCAGCTGAATCTTTTCAAGGACTCAGCTTTGATGACATCTTCGCCGACGACAGTCCTCCTTCTTTGCTCAGCCCTGAGAATGAGATGATCTCTTGTAAAGCCTCCGAAGCAGCTTCAGCTTCTTCCGGCCACCACCAAGATGTTACTGTTAGCAGTGGAGATGATTTTGGTTTCGACATTCTCAAGTCTTACACTCTGGACGATCTTTACGAGCTGCTCGCTGACTCACCTGAACAGAATTGCTCTTCAGGTGATGATCATCATCATCAGCAGCAGGAGAATTCCATGGTGATCCAAGGAAATGATGATGACAAGGATCTTTTCGACATTTTGGGGATGCATTATCAGGAGCCTTTGGCTACGCCGCCTAAAGGACTCTTTTCTGAGCTCATAAGCAGCAGTCTTAGCAACAACACTTGTACTAGTTCTCTCACAGACTATTCTGGTGTGAATCAGAGCAAAAGACGGAAACTTGAAACATCATCATCAGCGGCAGCGCATAGCTCAAGCTTTTTTCCGCAGGCTCAAGAAACTACTATAACAGGGCGGAGTTTGTGGATTGATGATGAGAGATCAAGCGTCGGAGGAGTGAAGAAGAAAAGAGCAAAGGCAGGGGAAAGCAGGAGGCCGAGGCCTAAGGACCGTCAGATGATACAAGACCGTATCAAGGAGCTGCGAGGGATGATCCCTAATGGAGCAAAGGTAATTACGAATATATAGTTGGCATTTCACAATTAGAGAGAGATTAGCAGCAAATCCATTAAATTCTCTAGCTAATACTGTAATATATATGATTCATCAGTGTAGCATAGATACGTTGCTTGATCTGACCATAAAACACATGGAGTTCATGCAAAGCCTTGCAAAGTACGCAGACAGACTCAAGCAACCATACGAGTCTAAGGTAAAAAAAAAAAAGAAGAGGGAATCAGTAATTAATGAATCACACAAGTCGTCGTCAAAAATAATTAAAAAGGTCTTTGTTTAATTACTGATTATGATGAATATGATGACAGCTGGTGAAGGAGAAAGAGAGAACATGGGCGGTGGAAGTGGGAGATGATGATGAAGAAGAAGCAGTGGTATGTCCGATAATAGTGGAGGATATGAACAGGCAAGGGGAAATGCAGATAGAGATGGTATGCGAGGAGAGAGGGGAGTTTCTAGAGATAGGAGATGTGGTGAGAGGATTGGGACTGAAGATATTGAAAGGAGTGATGGAAACAAGGAAAGGGCAAATATGGGCACACATGATCGTACAGGCAAACAACCCACAAGTGACAAGGCATCAAGTCTTCTACTCACTAGTTGAGCTCTTTCAACACCAACACCACCAAACATGATTTATTGTTATAGAAGAATATAGATAGTGTCCGTAAAACTCTGTTGATATTAATAGTAAAGTGTAGTTCCTCCTTACATTTTGTAGTAGAAGAAGAAATAGAAGCATTACTTTTTTTTACAACATCGAAGAAACAAGTTGGGCTTTGAGAGTCTATCCGTCCATGTAATAGGAAGAAGGCCCATATGAAGTACGACATCGTTTAGATGTGGATAACAGTAACTGACAGAATCAGAAAAATAGAGAGATTCCCCGTTATCCTCGTAAGGGATAAGGGGGGAAACAAGGAGACATATAGTATAAAGATCGATTTTTCTAGGGTTTTTTTTTTTTGTGCCCACAAAATTGAATTGAAATTTTGATTTTTTTTGTTGGGTGGGTGGGAAGAAATTGAAGAAGCTAAGCGTCGCTCACCATCTCTGGTTGGGGTTTAGGGGGGTTCCCCCTAATGAAAAGTCAAACAATACAATGGTGGTGGATCAATGGAGGTGATGCTCTTCTTCTTCTTCTTCTATCCAATTGCAATAACTAGAGACAAGCACCACCACCACGACCGTACCTCGGAGATGGGGATTCCCTTGGCCGCCACTCTTCGTTTCCGATCTTCGGCGATCGACTCCTTCTGCTTCGCCTGTGAGGCCTTCTCCGATCCTAACTTCACCCTTGTTCTTCTGTAACCATTCCATTCCATTCCTCCTCCTTTGTCTTCTTCTTCCTCTTCCGCCGAATTATTAGGGTTTAGATATATAGATCTGCCAATGGTCCAGAAAGATCCCACTGGTCGCTACATTAGGGTACAATACATACATACATACATGAGCTCTTCCTTCCTCTTTATATGAATGAATGATTGTTAAGTTTATGATTGCTTACTAATTGTCTTTTTCTTTTCCTTCAGTATGATGACGTTCTAGGGAGAGGAGCCTTTAAAACTGTGTATGTTTCGTTTATACGTCGTCCTGTGCTTTTTTTCATTTCAATGCTCTTCTTTTTTTCTTAGAAGTTTTCTCATCTATTGTGGTTGTGGTTGTTTCCTCTATCTGTTGGCTGTTGCAGGTATAAGGCATTTGATGAAATCGAAGGGATTGAAGTAGCTTGGAACCTAATGAGCATCGACAATGACGTATTGGAGATGCCTGGCCAATTTGATAAACTTTCTTCTGAAGTCCATCTCCTCAAATCCCTTCATCATGATAACATCATCAAACTCTTCTACTCCTGGGTTGATGATTCTACCAACTCCATCAACATGATCACTGAGCTTTTCACCTCTGGCAGTCTCACCCTGTATCGTAAGAAGCACCGCAATGTTGATCCCAAGGCCATCAAGAACTGGTCTAGGCAGATTCTTCAGGGCTTGCTCTATTTGCATTCTCACTCCCCTCCTGTTATTCACCGCGACCTCAAGTGCGACAACATTTTTGTCAATGGAAATACTGGAACCGTCAAAATCGGAGATCTTGGCCTCGCTGCTATTATGCACCAACCCACTGCTCCAAGTCTCATTGGTAAATAATCACTATTATACCTCTTTTTAACTCACTCTTGTTGGATGGATCGAGTGAGGCTAATCTATTATTATTATTATAACTGTGCTTCAGGTACTCCTGAATTCATGGCGCCTGAGCTTTATGATGAAGAATACAATGAACTTGTGGACATCTATTCCTTTGGCATGTGCATCCTGGAGATGGTTACATGTGAATATCCATATAGCGAATGCAGAAACCAGGCTCAGATTTACAAGAAGGTTACCTCGGTAAGTCTTCCGTCCGTTGATATATAAATAAGTCTTACATTTCTCTTTCACGGCTCGCCTTTTAACTGTTGCATCTGCAGGGTATAAAACCGCAATCCCTCAGCAAAGTTGATGATCCTCATGTTAAGCAATTCATAGACAAGTGTCTTCTCCCAGCTCCTTCTAGACCAAGTGCTCTAGACCTCCTCAAGGACCAATTCCTTGCTGTAGATGGCTCCAAGGATTCCATTCCTCCTGCTTCCTCAAACGATATATTCAAACCTGCAAACCCAAAACTCTCTGAATATCGTCCCATGGATGTGGATCATAAGCACAATACAAGTGTTTCCATCTGCTCCTCCCGTCAAAGCAGTCAAGAATACGCATGGCGCCAAACCATTGAAGTCCATAGGGTTTCTGAAAATACCAAATTCAGGTTGAGTGGAGAGAGGAGGGATGATTTGGCAGCGTCAATGGCTCTGCGTATCGCTGACTCATCTGGTCTGTCTTGTAATCATAATATGTTCTGGCCACCTTTTCTTTTCTCTTGCACCTTCTTGACAGTAAACTTTGATTTGATAAACAGGTCAAGCAAGAAAGATTGATTTTGACTTCTATCTGAGGACAGATACAGCAAGAGCAGTTACAGGGGAGATGGTTGAAGAGCTTGATCTGTCAGGCCAAGAGGTTATTGTGATAGCTGAGATGATAGATGAACTGATAATGAAGCTGATGGCGAATCGAAGCCTGCCTCATCCAAACAGTTTATATCAGCTCAAGGATGAAGCTGGAGAATCAATGAAGTCAGACATATCAGCAGACTACTACTACGACCCTGTCTCTTCAATTGAGGGTTCAGGGCTAGGCTGCTGCTACGAGCCAGAAGAGTCTTTGTTGGCCTCGTTTCTGGATTCATGCTCAATGGTGTCAAACGAGCAGTCGGAGGATCTGAAGACGGAGCTGAATGTGATCGAGTCACAGTATAACCAATCGTGTCAACGACTACTGAAGCTGAAAGAGGAGGCTGTAGAGAAGGCGAAACGGAAGTGGATGAAGCTGACTTGATTCCTTCCTAGCCACAGTTTTGGGATCTGCTGCCATACTCTCTTTTTGGTTTGTTTCAGTGCTGTATAAATTCGTCTTTTAAAGGGTCTTCCATTTATTGTCGCTTTGGTTATGTAATGTGCATATTTGCATCAGAAATCACAGATTGGACGGATGAAATGTCACTGATGTTAATTACATTAAAACTTCTGCTAATAAGCCGATTGTGTGTGTGTGTGTGTGTGTGTGTGCATATAAGATTTGGATAGAAGAAATACAAACAAATTCGAATTGCCGAGATGAGATATAAAGTAGCCTGAAGCTGAAGGGTATGTATAAAAATAAATAATTAAGACATCATTCCCTAGTCTTGCCATAAAGACAAAAGGAAAAAAGAACCAATCATTTTTTTTTTTTTTTTGCTCTTTGGACAAAATAAAATAAAATATTCAAAAAATATTCGTTTTCACATGATTGCACCGACGACAGCGCAAGCCAGCGAAGCAAAGCCAATGGAGAAAGCCGAAATGAGCGATGAGGACGACGATTTCTGAGAGAGAGGAATGGACCCGAAGGCGTTTTCGTAAGAGGGACCGTCGGCAGAAGACGACGGAGACAAGGCCTCTGCTTCGGCGGAGTAGGTTCCGACGGAGACGAGGAGCTTCTGGTACTTGGTACAGTGGCCTGGATGTGCACTTGTGAAGTATAAAGTTCCGTTTTGGGTGAGGTTGAAGAGAGAGTTGCCGTCGTTCATGTACAAGATTGGGTCTTTGGTGTTGCAGCTCTTGAAATTGGAGGACGTCACTTGAATCAGTGAGTCTTCGCTTGGTGGGTACAAGAACACTGTTTTTGTTTTGGTCGTTTCAGCAAACCAATGAATGATATGATTAGATTTTGAGATTCGAAACTGTAATAGAGTTGGAAAATTTTGAAGAATGACTTACAGAGGGAGTCACCGATCTTGAATGAGTGAGATTTGGGCCATTTGGAGTAGACTTTAGCATCAACTGGGATACCCCATGCGTCCAAGTCCCCAACTTTGTATAGAGTCGACGACACTTTACCAATCCCCTGTCCTAACAATATCGCCACCACCATTATCATGCTGCTCAAACTCATGACTCCCATCTCTCTCTCACTCTTCTTGATTGGTGTGTACTTCTTCGCTTCTCAGATCTCCTGAAAAGCTTTATTTAAATAAATGGGTGAAGCAAAGGATTCAGAAATGACGATTGTACCCCCTGAGGATGGGGCACATGGCCCGAAGTTGGCAATGTCGCATCGGGGAGGGTCTCCAATCGAAATGCATTTGCAATAATAAAATGTCTGCTTGTGTAGTGTTTCACATGGCCACCACCACACATGTCTTATATCACTTGCGGTTCCATAGATTCATTCGGGTCTTTGAGTGTATTAGTCTATGACTGACCTCTCCTAAGCATTTCTACTTCCTTTGTTAAAGTAAGCACAGGCGATCATTGCCTAAATATTCAAAATGCAAAAAGATTATTAGGCTTCCATTAAAACACCAATAACGTTTCTGCACTATATTACTATGGTTTAGGGCCAGCCAATATCGATTGTTTTTTGAGAGGCACAAAAAGTCGAAAGATATAAGAAGAATAATGGCCAAAGCTCAAATACTCTGAAGTGCACAGGTCTTAAGAGTGTTTGCTACATCTGGTGAATGCACAAAATCCAAATATAACTAAACGAGTGGAAAGAGTTTATGACTTAAGGTGCGTATTAGGAGAAGTTGAAAAAATCATCAAGAGAAGACGAACGGGCGTTTCCTCTTTTTCTTTTTCTTTTTAAAATGTCAAGAGAGATGTTGGTATTTTGGTTATTATGGGTTTAGAGGGTCAGCTTCTGCGGTCATCTCCTTTGCTGCTGACCACTCTTGTGATCCTGCAATGGCAATAAGCGATACACTAGAATCATTGGTCCTCAAGAATGATCAGATCAAAGGCGCTGTTAAATATGAACATAAAACGGTTCCAATATGGCAGGCATTATAAATGAATCTACAAGCATGCAGAAAGATCAAATGCAACGTTCATCGGTTGGATAATCATGCATGAATAGCATAGCTTTTGTTACATTTCATGAATGATGATGACCCCCAGAGGTTCATCTCATGAGTTTGATGGCACCATATATTAATCCCAAGTCCACTAGTTACGTTCTACAACCCAATTAAGTGTGTGTACCACATGACTCTTTCTTCGTTTTAAAGCATTTCCTGAGTAATGTCAAAAGACTTACTTGACTTGTGGATCTCGGCTACATTCATCAACCTCCTCTGCAATATAGAGGCCACAAAAAGGAATACAGAGCACATTCCAAACATCACAGTCATTGGAAACGCGTCGACCTTAAGCACACAAAGATCAACAAACCTCGTTAGGTCCATAGCAAATCATCTTTTCCTATACAGGTTTACATCCAAACAAAGAATCCAGATAACAGATATTGAATAAATAACTTGTAGATTGTACACTAAGTATCTAATGGCTAGCCTTGGATAATGAATAATGAATGAATATGAGAGACCCTATATGACAGGATAATGAATGAATAACTTTTAGATTGTACACTTAAGTATTTAAGAGCAAGGCCAAGGTAAATTGTTCTAGATAATTATAAGCGAAATGAAATGTAGATAAGTTGAGCCAAATATTTACCCAAAAGCCAAACAAGTGTAAAAAATTGTCTTCAGAACATAAAGTTCCTTATTAGCAGTGATACTAACACCACTGTCTTGGAGATGACTGAATTAAAAGAGAACTGGAAAACTCACATTGTACAATACAAGGCAGACAAAGATGTTGAGTGGGATGCGGAAAAAATTCATGATGGTGCTTCTGGCTTCCTCTGGAATGTATTGCGATCTCATCTTCATTATAGATGGCCAAAAGATCCCAACACAGGCTTCAAATGTGCAGAAACCCATTAACTGAATGCATCCAGAGAAGGATATGTTTCCACCTTTTACACCGGAGGGTGCCACCAAGAACTGCTCCAATTTAAGATTTGAGAAGTTATTATATTGGTAGTAGTCCTTGAATAATATGGAAAATAAATAGAAGACAGGGAGCATACGCTTGTTACAACAGGAAGCATGAGAGCAGCAGAAGATATCACAAATACGATCTGCATATAGCTCTCTACTTTTGGAGACGAATGTGCCAACAAACGAGAGGCAATGGAGCTACCAAGCATTGAAGCCAGCATGAATGTAGCAAAAATGAAACCATGTGGAATGTCCTCTTCATTAGGGCTCAAAGCAGGAGTCCAGAGAAACACAAAGGTGTACATGGAGCCTTCGAAGAGAGACTGTATGGCACCAAGCAAGGCGATCTTTTCATCTGATTCCAATAATAGAAGTGGTTAGTGGAATAAAAGTTAGAAGCAACTAAAAAAAAAAACACAAAGGAAAGAAGATAAGAGATGGGACCAGAAGCAATGGCAGAGGCGGCGTTCTTGAACTGGGTGAGAAGGTCTTTGTTTTCAGAAGGATCGCCGTAGTTTTCGGACCAAGAAGAGATAATAACGGCCATACCAATAGCAAGGAAGCAAGCAGCAGCATCGAAAGGAGCAACAGGACCGAGGGCGAGAGAGTCGACAAGGAAATTGCCAAAGAGACCAGCAATGATGGCGACTAAACCATTACCAAGGAAAATAGCCTTGGAGAAAGTGAGAGAAAGCCACTGCTGCTCGAAGCCTCTCTTGTTGTGCTCAGCGACAAGCCAGGATTCGAAGGCAGAAAAGAGGAGGGAAGTAGCGATACCACCAAGAACACGACCGACCATCAAAACTTTGTACTGAGGGGAATGTTTGGTGATACAACTGAGAATGTAGGTAATGCAGTAGGTGATAGAAGCTCTCTTGCGACCCCTAATTAGTAAGTGAGTTAAAAAAAAAAAGAGTCATTGAATGAAGATCCAACAAAAAAAAAAACACAGTGTTAGTTAGTAATATAGAAGATGAGAGAATTGAATTGGAAGGCTGACTGTTTGTCGGCAAGAGATCCAACGATGGTGCCAAACAACATGGAAGATCCAAAACCAGCGATAAAGAGCTGACCGATCTCCCCCTTGCCGAAGCCATAAGTGCTGTAGAGATAGTACACATAGGGACCCTGCAACCAGTCCCCAGCTACGAGGGACAACTTAAAATCAATCAATCAATCAATTGTTGGATTTATTTTGGATCATCGAATCCAAGAGCCCTGCCTGTGGCTTCTTAACATTCACTGATTCCGGTCAAACCTATGAGATCTATCTATCTATCTATCTATCTATCTATCTAGTTTACCCGACCGACACTACTAAGCTGCTATAGAAAACAATTAATTGAATCGATCGCGCAGGAATATGGATCGAGAGAGAGAGAGAGAGAGAGAGAGAGATGTACACTCAGAAGAACTCACCCATCATGAGAGAGTAGACGAGGAGATAGTTGTTCTTGAAGGAGTTGAAGGCGGATGATGTGTTAATGCGGTCTTTGTTGGATTTGCTCAGCTCCAAGCCGGCGACGATCGCAGCGAGCCCACCGAACACCACGAAGTAGAAGATCTCCATTGATTCTTAACTTGCTTCACCGATACGACGATCTCAGATCTCGCACGCTGATGGGATTTGTGATTTCTATAGAGAGACTCTCTTGTCTTGTGTTTGTGTTGAGTGATACTTATATTTCATTTAAATTATTTATATGTTAATCTTAATGTGTGAGCCTCAATTATTATTATTTTAATTCATTTAATAACTTACATACACTACTAAACCTTGGTAAACTAATTCATCTAGAGATTTTTTAAATGCATATTAATTAATTACTACAGTAAAACTTCTATAAATTAGTAATGTTGGGATCAAAATATTTTATTAATTTATAAAGATATTAATTTATAGATATATTTTTAATTGTTTAAATTTTTAAAAGTTATGAATTGAGACAATTTTAACAAAATAAGATTAGAATTTAGGATGTTGTAAATTTTATGGTATTGGAATTGAATTTGAAATATTTAAAGATTATTGAAAAATATATTACAAATACTATAGATAAATTCACTTATACACATGACATACATAAATTCAAATTTATGAATAAAAACATTAATTATCGTATTTTAATAGTATATCAAACTATCAAACTATAAACAATGCATATTTTTAGAAATTGAAATCTTTAAAACGTTTTAGCTATTTTTATGAAATATTTTATATCATTATAATTTGAATATACAATATAACAATTGTATTATAAATATGAGGTTTAAGAGAAGCATATTTTATTATATCAGCATATATATATATATATGTAAATTTACATGATTATTAATTTATGATATTATTGGGACTATATTTTACATAGAGATTTCAAAAAAAATATTATTTTAATATCTTATCGAATTTTGTTATTTTTTACACTGACCCGAGTTGGGACTAAAAAAATTTATTAATTTATAGTGTTTCTTAATTTATAGAGTATTAATTTATAGAGGTTTTACTGTACTTTATTAATGTACAATTATACATAGATATTTTCTTTACTGTATAATTTTTTAAAAAATATATATATTTCAAATGATGTTATATCAAGAAAATAAAATGAATTCACTTGTGACAATGATTTTGCATAAATTTAACTATATGATTAAATCTCTAGTATTTAGGTAGTCTTATAATCTCTTAGTCTTAGAGCATCTCCAATAAGACTCATTTTGTGTAATATTTGAAGGTGGTTTGCTCCAACAATGAATCCTCAAAAAAATCTTTAAAAGATAATTAATTTGCAATATAGTTTTTAATATTTCCATAATTCATTAATAATGATAAAAACTCGTAATTAAATCTATAACTTACATTTTATATATAATACAACACAAAATATTATTTATTTTATTATATCACACACAATATTACATAATATAGGTTACATGATAATATAAATTACATATATAATAAAGGTTACACAATATTACATATTTTATTATATATCTTTTATACATCAGATTTTAATTTTAATTTAGTGTGTTTGTATAGATATATTTATAACAATTGAATTTGATAAAATTATATATAAGATATATATATATATATATATATATNATATATATATATATATATATATATATATATATATATATATATTACAAGGACTAAAATGAAATTTGTAAAATATTTGAAGGTCTCAATAGTGCACTTTCAAATTTGAAGGTTCACTATTCAAACCCTTAAAATTTGAGAGTTTAAATGTCTGTTGGAATTCAAAAACCTTTTAAATTTGAAAGTATAAAAGTTTGTTGGAGATGATGTTATGTTTAATTTCATTTGCAATTTGTTGTTCGGGATGAATATAAACACTAAATAGTTTATTTCTAATCTACATGATTTATTGAAAATATTTGGGAACGAAAACTAAATAGAAAAGGATACTTCAAACTAGGGAGTGGGAAAATAAGAAAAGAAAGAAAAAAAAAACGAAGAGAAATGAGGATAGAATGCGCAATGCTTATCTAACTATCACGAGTTTGAATGTTCCTCGACAGTCACTCAACTCAACACATAGTTTCATTTCTCCCATTTCTGTAATCTGTATCTTTTTTGATAACTTCTGTAATCTGTATCTAGACACACCAACTCTCTCTTTTTTTATCAACCAAAAAGCCATTTATATATATATTTTTTTACTTTTTTACCCCAAAACAAACATATATATATATATCTTTTATTATTAAACACTCGACACTCATTTGTCAATTAATTACCATAAATTAAAAACGTAATTTTTAATTAATTTAACTTTTTTACATAAAACATGAATAAGTAAAATAAATTCAACCAATGAAAAATATATGGTAAAATATAATTGACCAAAAAAGTTGAATATATTGAACTTTTGCATAAAAATTAGAAACATCACGTAAAAATAACAAAAACAAAAAAAAAAATCCCAAAATTATCACTTGAAAGCGATACACACGAAGTACTGTAATTAGTTTGAAAGTTCTGAAAGTAATTCATAATGATAAGGTTCCTTCATAATTTCCAGTTTTGGCCATATTCAATAGATTAAGATGCCGTGTCAGTATGTCAGCAAACGTGATATTTTAAAGATGATAAAAATTCATACGTTCTTCAAACTTAACAACAACAACAACAACAACAAAAAAAACACCTAATAAATGACCCACATAAACAGAATACATAGTATAATATTAATACTCTCGTAAGAAAAACAGAACACATATACGTGGGATGTTAATCCTAAAGCAACGAGGACAAAAGATGTATATTATTGCTTTTCATCCTTTGAGAAGTTTATTTTGATGACAAAAAAAATTGAAACTCAAAAGGATAAGAAAAAAAAAAAAAACTCAAAAGCATTACGTTCCAAACAGTTAGACAGGGAACACGTGAACGACTCCCACTTCTTTTGAATAATAATAATTCAAAGACTCTACTATACTCTTGTCAAATGTGTAAACAATAATAAAAAAAAAAAAAAATGTAAGTAACGTCTTAATTTATTAATTGATTTGATAAGATACATAATTAATAAAATTGGTGATTTCTCTATAAATTGAAGCCCATCCTCCCATAATTTCCATAACACCTAGATTCTTGTTTCCAAACAAAAGCTATTTTTTCTACTATGGCGGCCCATTTCGTCGAGACAACACAGCCCCAGCCCCTCGTATTCTCCGGAAAGAAACGAAACGATCGTGATGACGACGACGACGGAGACGCCATGGTTGCAAAGAAGTCAGCACTGGCGGTGTGTGAGGTCGACCCNACGTTCCAAACAGTTAGACAGGGAACACGTGAACGACTCCCACTTCTTTTGAATAAATAATTCAAAGACTCTACTATACTCTGTCAAATGTGTAAACAACAGCAATAACAAAAAAAAAAAAAAGGGGTAAGTAACGTCTTAATTTAATTGATGTGATTGGATACATAATTAATAAAATTGGTGATTCCTCTATAAATTGAAGCCCATCCTCCCATCATTTCGTTAACACCTAGATTCTTGTTTCCAAACAAAAGCTATTTTTCTACTATGGCGGCGGCCCATTTCGTCGAGACAACAGAGCCCCAGCCCCTCGTATTTTCCGGAGAGAAACGAAACGATCGTGATGACGACGACGACGGAGACGCCATGGTTGCAAAGAAGTCAGCACTGGCGGTGTGTGAGGTCGACCCTGCGGCGGCCTTGGCTAGCATCCGACATGAGTTTGGGGAGCACGGGGGAGTGAACATGTCCATCGAAGCCTCTGCCACCTTCACGGTCATGGAACCGGATACTATGAGGCGGATGTTCGCCGGAGAACTGGGACCGGACAACGACTTCTTCGTATACAGCCGACACTTCAACCCCACGGTGCTCAACCTCAGCCGCCAGATGGCTGCTCTTGAAGGCACCCAAGCCGCCTACTGTACCTCAAGCGGTAATCCGTAATTATATAAGTATATAGTATGTATGTTCTAAATAAATAAAATTAAAAGAAAACCTAGACTTTGGTTGAGTGTGTTTGATACGGAATCGATCTTTGGAGTCCATTAATTCAGGTATGTCGGCGATATCTTCAGTGATGCTGCAACTGTGCAGCAGCGGGGGACACGTGGTGGCATCTAACACTCTCTACGGAGGAACACACGCTTTGCTTACTCATTTCTTGCCACGGACCTGCAACATAACTACGTCCTTCGTCGACATAACGGACCATGGCGCTGTGGCAGACGCGATCGTCGAGGGTAGGACACAGGTTCTCTACTTTGAGTCCGTGGCAAACCCGACGCTGACTGTGGCTGACATACCTGAGCTGAGCCGTATGGCACACGAGAAGGGTGTGACGGTGGTGGTGGACAACACCTTCGCCCCCATGGTGCTCTCTCCGGCCAAGCTTGGAGCCGATGTGGTGGTTCACAGTATCTCCAAGTTCATCAGTGGCGGGGCCGACATCATCGCAGGTAACGTCGTCGTTATAAGATTTTGTCGCGACGTATGTAATGTTTGCAGTTTCTCTCCTTCACGTGTCCTTTGTCGTGGCATTAAAAAAAAAACAAAAAAAACAGGGGCCGTGTGTGGGAGCGAGAAGCTAGTGAAAGGGATGATGGATCTGCGTGGCGGATCTCTGATGCTGCTGGGTCCTACCATGAACGCCAAGGTGGCTTTCGAGCTCTCCGAGCGAATTCCTCATTTGGGCCTACGCATGAGGGAGCATAGCCGCAGAGCCCATGTGTACGCGGAGAGAATGAGGGAGTTGGGCATGAAAGTCATATATCCAGGGCTCGAGACCCACCCGCAGCACAAGCTAGCCAAAGGGATGGTGAACAAAGACTACGGATACGGAGGATTGCTGTCCATAGACATGGAGACTGAGGA
>NC_025693.1:38068160-38074562 GCF_000633955.1 Camelina sativa
CACAAGCTAGCCAAAGGGATGGTGAACAAAGACTACGGATACGGAGGATTGCTGTCCATAGACATGGAGACTGAGGAGAAAGCCAACAAGCTCATGACATACCTCCAGAACGCTACTCAGTTCGGCTTCATGGCCGTCAGTTTGGGTTACTACGAGACCCTCATGTCCTGCTCCGGGAGCAGCACCAGCAGCGAGCTTGACCCCTCTCAGAAGGCTGCTGCAGGCATCTCTCCTGGCCTTATACGAATGTCGGTGGGGTATGTGGGTACTTTGGAGCAGAAGTGGTCACAATTCGTGAAAGCATTCCTCAGAATGTAATCTCTTTTATAATGGTTTTTTTTCCCCAAAACCAACAATTCATCATCTGTGTTATATGATGTTGTGGTCAATGTTTCCGTCTATAATTTGTTGTATCACAATGTTTCAAGCTCCGGACATCTATTTAGTTAAAGCATATTTGTGTGTGTGTTTTGCTTTGAAAATTTACCTCTGTATGTGGACGCACATATTGCAACTCACTTTATAATTCGTTCTTGGCTCTGTTTTTCTTTTCATTATCAAAATCATGATGAAATAGCTACCACAAAAGAAACATGTTTTTTTCTTCATAGGAGTCACCGAGAAATGCAAATGTAAATAAAAATGGGTGTAATAAAATGATGATTTGAATAATAGTGGTCGGGGTTTGGCTTTATACGCTATCTTATATATATATACTATATAATAGAGAAGGGGTTAATTTATTGAATGAAGTTGAGGAGTAGTGGATCGTCTGCGCCAAATAAGCTCAAGCTCACGAGCGAACTCCTTCTGCCTCCCAACAACAATGGTGATGTGGTCTTTGTCGGGGACGACGTGGATCCTGGCACGTGGCACTTTTCTCTTGACGCCGTAGCTGCACTCTACGGGGATCAGCTCGTCCCTACCACCGTGGAAGACGGTGACGTCACAGTCCACGTTGTCACGGATATGGTCCAGATAAGCCTCTACTTTGCTCCCAGACCCGAAGATGATGTTGTGTAGTGTGTGCCACGACGCGTTATGTGTGTGACACAAAAACCCTTCTATCAAGTACGTTCGCATCCTGCGTGGATATATCATCTCAATTAATTATTCACTTTTTTTTCATTGCATCTACTAGTGTATATTAGCGGTGAAAGTAGATTAATTATGCGCAGTTAATTTATGTACACAAAATTTGCGTTCGTACGTATATTTATATACCATTATGTCCACATTAATTTCCTCACATCACAATCTCTCAGGATGAGGAAGAAATTCAAAGGTGTCCGTGTCTGCCTACATTAATTGCTCTTAGTCTATTAACTGATGAATTTTTGTTGTAACTCAAGTAGATAAATGAGTACCTGTTTCCGGTGAGTAGCCTGGTGAGAAATTCTAACAAGTGGTGGTTCTTGCAAAGGACTAGACTGACGGTGCGGCTAATGTGCTCGTACCAGCTGGCCACTGAGGCTCCAAAGGCCATCGGAGGCCACACTTCCTTGGGCGCCACTCTTCTCATCACATATTGCGTCCCTTGCACTCCCTTTGGTACCGAATAATATGGCTGCCCTCCCCATCAGTTCACATATATCAATCAATTACCATACTAACCAGGAAGCATTTGATTAATCAACTAATTAAAAGGAATTAATGTATTATATATGACTCACAGGAGCCAATAGAGTAAGCGACTTGATGGCTCCTGGGTGTTTAACCGCGAGCGCAAGAGCCAGAATGCAGCCTAGGGAATGAGCCACTACGTGAAATGTCTTGAGTTTGAACTGAGAGATCACCGATCGCTCTATCATCTCTAAATGCTCTTTCAATGTATACAATGAATCGTTGGGCTTTGGACTTTTCCCGTAACCCAACAGATCCACAGCGAGCAGCCTGTAACAAGATTTGGCTGAGTCTGAGAAGTTTGGGAACAGAGTCTCTGTCCAAAACGTTGATGATGATAAGAACCCATGTATGAACACTACGTTCTCTTGTGCCTTGTTGTCTGCACATTCACAGTGTAATATTTTTTTACTTATGGCTTTTAACCTAACAAAGATATGTATTTGGAAACTTAGCATATTAAAACCTAACAAAAAGATGTATGTGGAAACTTAGCATATTACGAGGAAATCACGCACAGATATAATTTAAATAATTTATGATGTAATTTGAAGTAGGCGCATACAAACTACTCAAGACATTCGTCAACCATTATTCTCTGAGTGCGTCCACTCCACATTAGATCTGCAGTATCTCATAACACTAGGTGAGAAACATCCCAGCCTTTTTTTTTTTTGTTTTTTGTCACCAACGGATCTCTATCTTTGATCTTTGAAGGCATTTCTTTAGAGTATAAGTTTAATCCTGATTAAACGCGAGTCGTCCATTTAAATTGTAATGGAGGATTTTGATTGTACTAATAATGCAAAGCCCCACTAGAACCCATGCCGCCAATAATTAATGATTATGCTCTAATTAATTTGATTCTTAAGCTACCAGTCTTTTGTAACCAAGAATAACCAAAAAAATGTCTTTCTCATGAGAATTTATTATTGCACTCTTAGATGAGAATGCATGCTGCACGAGACACTAGACCACTGAGAGAGGAGTCACAAGGGAAAAGGTTTTCACATATCTAACAGACCAACGAATTAGGAGGGGAATGAGATTGACCACACAATCTATGTTATATAAAAATGTAAAATGTAGAGAGAATTTATATGTACCTTTGGGCTGTTGGACATTGACAAAAAGAGAATGGTTGGAAGAGGAAAGCCAAGAAGTGCAGAAAGTGCAATGGCAATCAGACCATCTTGGTGTTCTTTGCAACTTCTCGACCACCGTGGAATTCACTGTCAGTATTGTCTTTTTAGTTGATGGTAATCTCTTCTTGGACTCATCATAACATTTCACAGCATCTTTCTTGAAGCACTTCACCAGCTTAGTGAACTTGGTGAGGAGTGAAGGGCGTGAGTAGAGTGTGTCGGAGATCTCATCCAGATGGATCTTTGTCCTTGTCAGTGAGACCACCTTTGAGTAATCTCCTGATCTTTCTGACACTATCATCTTCCCGCCTCTGCTTCCCCCAGCCGCGGTTGGCTTGGCCTCAGGGGGCGGACAGCAGTAGCAGGGTTTCCACTCTGACTCGAAGAAGAAGTCAAGCGTCTTGTAGGTAAAGCAAAGCAAGAAATCCACAATGTCGAGGACGAAGAAGACGATGAAGCCCACGGTGCGGTTGAGCCACCGTGAGAATCCCATGCTGTGGAGTTTGAGTCTTGTGGAAGGCATGTATGTATGTATGTATGGTGGTGATGTTGCAAAGACAAAGTGCGTGAGAGAGAGAAAGTAATACTAGTATAATAATTAAGTTAATGAAGAGAGAGGAGGAAAGGAGAACAGATGGCAGATACATGAATTTATTGATCGCATTTAACATACATTGTATACTAAAATGATGAAATTGGGTGGCCGTTGAATTTTTGCAGCCCCTACTCAACACTCGACCACGCATATCCAGCACATACCTTATTACTATCTTTTTAATTTCAAAACATCAATACTTAGGAACATGTGATGTCGATTGGTCCGGTGATGATCCAGAACGCTACTATTGTAGCCTACTTACACACAAAGTCTATCAAGTCACCATGCATGTAGGACGACTCCTTTACATTTTGTGTTATATATATTTGATTTCGAAACTTGTAATATAGAGAGCACATATGTATAATAAAGGAAACTTGTGTAATTAGCATAATCAAAACCCTACTGTAAAGGAGTATATATATTGTAATCCTCATATCAATACAATCAAGCATTCCTTACATGTAATTCATGTTTTGATGTACATTTCCAACTTGTACAAATATTTGCTGAGAAGGTAAAAATGTTTTATGTGAAAATAACATGTTAAGCAGACATGAAAATATATGTTTTATGTAATAAAACCCGTAGATAGTCAATAATGATACGCATATATGGTCTGTTTGGTTAGACCACTAGCTACTGAGTGATTTGGCCAGTTGAAGCCTATTGGGGTCTAGAACTAAAAAGAGGGCAGCTAAATCTATATGTATATGATTATATATCGGATTGTTATGAAAATGAAACTAATACATCAAATAATTGAAGTAATGTTAGGGAGATGTAAACTGTAAATGTTGATAGGCAAAAAGAAGATTGGACAGGTGATATGATGGCATGTGGCCACTCAGACTCATAGCCATCACTCTAAATGCCCAACAGCTAGCCCATCTAAACAGCTTAGACCATCCACATTGGTGTGGGACTTTTTTTGGTCCCCCACATTTAATACTAATATTTTGAGGGTTTCTTATTTTTAGTAGGAGCATTGGTGTCCCATGGTTTTTGGTCCCCCAAATTCAAATTCTGTTTTTTACACTTGTTGCCTAAGGATTACTGCAACTCAAGTAACAGATTAAGCATGAATGCAACTCAAGTAATGTTGGTTGAGCAGAACTTGCAAGTAACTGCTGTAATTAGCTATACATCAGTAATAAAAAAAAAAACACAATTGCATCAAACAGGCTTCTTGGTCTTACCGTAAAACTCCCTAATGGTAGCTTTCCTTTCGTACCTTGATAGATTCCATCAGGCCGTACCTGTACAATACAAAGAAGACACCTATAAAACAAACAAGCCAAGAGGAAAGGGGGAAAAACTATCAGGGAATCTACCCATCTACACACACACACAGAGGCAAGTCGTGTAAACAGAGGACTTTATATATGGTAACAACCTTGTATATGAGGATGTGGAAGAAATCAAAATATCTTGGAAGCAGACATGAGAGATCCATCCATTGTAGCAGGAATATGAAGAATGGAGCCAAATTGCTACACACCAATTTCATCTGTAGACGCACAACAACATTATGCATCAAGTCAACACCCAACAGTCAGAGTTGTAACATCAAATACTAGCTTTGAGTCCCCAGCAGCAGCAGAACCTTTCAAGAGATCAGCAGCAAGAAAACCGCTGAGCTTGCTACACAGTTTTACATCAATCCAGCTACAAGTCAGCCTAATGTCTCTGGTTTGATCCTCGCTAGTCCAGCTGATTTCAAAACCGAGCTCAGAGCCTACATAATAAATCCTACAATGAGAACAGAGCCTCATGGAGTCTTACAACGATCAAGGATCAAAATCTAGCTTTGTAACAGGGAATAGCTAATAAAATCACAATCTATTGATTTGGATCAAACAAATTAAGCTCTTCCCCAAATTCGAAATTTCCGCAAACTCTGTTCTAAGAGCATGTGCATCGGTGTCCCCAATTCGAAATTTCCGCAAACTCTGTTCTCAAATTTCACATTTTTTTATCACCATAATTACCAATGACACTTGCAAACTCTGTTCTAAGAACAAATCAACAAAAATATCAAGATGTGCCTTAACTAATGCAGGGTGTGAAGATATAAGAGACACTAACCCAAGAACAGAGAAGAAAGTGAGAACCATAGGTTTCAGCTGCATCCAATAACCAACGGGAATAGCACCACGGAGCTCAATAACCGGAAGTGTGGCTAAAGCAAACACCACAGCTTCGTCTGGCCAACCAAACTGGCGAAGAGTGGCGGCGATTCTGAGACCAAAGCTCGACGATTTGATTGAATCAGTAGCCGCTTTGGCATCTCCAGACCTAGCAAACCAAAGCAAAGAGAACGTAGCCCACAACACAACGCATATCGCGAATTTCACAGGGTTCACACCAGTTGACGGAAGCTGGATGATTTCGTTTCCTTCTTCGTCTTCTTTGGCTTTTCCGAGAAACCCATCTGAAGAAGAAGAGAATCTGGTAGTAAAGACTGGAACTTTGACTCTCTAGGAAACGATTGTTTTGATTCAATTTCGGAGAAATCAAGAACTTTCTCTCGATAAATTTTTTGTGTTTACCTTAGACAAATTCTTCTTCCAATCAGAATAAAGCATGTGGCGAAGAAGACGATAGAAAAACGTCCCCAAATAAGAACCGTTTTTTCGAAATTGGGCTTTTTACAATTAAAACTAAATCCAGTAAATACGGGGGACGGGCCGAGTATGCTCCGTTGCCCATGGTCTTAGCTGACCTGCTTTTAGAGACAATTTCTATAATAATGTATTACACATTTTGGAAAAACCAAGTTAAAGAGTTAGACTAAAATATTGATAATATTCATGATGCGAAGAACGTGTGCGTGGTCTTAAGCAACAGCTAATCGCATGCATGTCCTTACGCAATATAAAGTTATACCGCTCCCTATAATTTGCTGGGGTAAAAATACTAATGAAGTAGAAAATTCGAGTGCGTGCATGAGAAAAGAGTGATATATAGTAGTTCGGTAAGGAACGCGAAGCCATGTGCAATATATGTTTAAAACAGCCTAAAAGCCTTAAAAAA
>NC_025693.1:38074594-38082462 GCF_000633955.1 Camelina sativa
GATTATAACTAGATCCCGATACAGTACAGATTCGACAAGTTAATGACGGAGACAGATTTGTAGTCCCTCATGTCAAGCCTTTACATCTATTTTCTTACTTGCAGTTTTTTCATATTTTGGTTTATATATTTATTGCAAACTTATTGGCATGTGTAGGAATATGTTTTTTTCTCTCTTGAAAACTTGAACCATTTGGTGGTTAAAGAACGGAAGGTTCACTAATAGCCAAGTGAATTCTGATATCGTTCATAAGTTAAAGGGTAGTTGAGTGAAATTAGCCAAGAGGAATTTAGTGTAAAGCCTCAAACTCAACCACTAAACGGGGAGTTGTTTTGGTAGAGCAGAAATAGATGTTGAATGTAAAGAAAGAGAATTAGTTACAACTGTAAGTTACAACTTACAAGCAATATAACACGACTGTAATGCAGGGGTCAGCGACGACTGACATACTTTATAATTGCACTCCATTCCAACATGTAGCGTTAGAAGTGGTTTGGACTGACAAAACTGAAGAGTAACTCACAATAATAATAAAAAAATTGTAGTTGATGTAAAAAAGTCAAAAGACTAAAAAGAAGCCTTAAATGCGAAGTTGATGGAGTTTGGTAGAGAGTGTCTTTAATTTATTGTTCTACATAGTATTTTGAAACTTGAAAAGTGCTCCACTCTTTTCGTCCAAAAAAGAAAAAAAAAAAAAAAAGTGTTCCACTCTTCTACTCCATTATTTATTTCCTACTTGCTAATTTAACCCAACAACTTTACCATAATCAAATATAATTAGCACTGGCCACTGGATATTTCAATTTTTCAATCACACACATCTTAATTCTTAAGGTATTGAAATACCACATTAACCGATATCAATCTCAATAACATACATTATATAGGGGTTTATTTAATCATTGATTTGTTAACTTATATAAATTTTAAATTATTATATTTGATTTTAAAATAAAAAAATATGGATTTTGAAATAAAAACATATGAATTTTAAATAATATGTTTTATCCACAAATTTGAATCTTTCTATTTTTCATATTCAAACCCATTTAAATTATAATCTAAATTTTAACTGATATTTATATACTAGTATAAACTAATAAAACATGATTTTGAAAAAGATGTTAAAATCCATTAAAATCATGACTAAATAAACTCCCCTTAGTTAGTTATTGATTGAGTTGCAACGTTCTTAAAAATTGGATAGAATAAAGTTGGAGACGTTGTATTAAAAATTAGCATTTATTCATTCTAATAGTATCATAAATCGTGTTGATGCATAGAAAATGAACGGGAAACCAAAGTTTTTTTTGAATTAGAAACATCTCAGTTCTTCTTTACTTTGGAGTTTGGATGTTGTTATATAAACAAACATCCGAGATAGTATTTAGTTTACTTGAGGTTTTAATTTTATTAACCACATTAGTTTACTTGAGATATGTGAATTAGTTAGGGGGCTAAAGCTTGAGGGGCCATTGTATTGTATTGGATGTGGGCTTTTATAAGGCCACAAAAGAAAGTAAAGAATTAAGTCGCGACGCGAGGCAAAGAAAGTGGACACTTGTAACTTGTAAGTCGTAGTAAAGGTGTGGGTGACGTTTGTGTGGCCAGTAAAAGCAGAGTTTGTATGAGATGATGGTTGGGAAGACGAGCAAAGAGCCGGCGCGAGAGATATCTTCTTCTTATCCATGGCGGCGGCTATTGGTAGTATGCAAGCTGTCAATCTCACGTTTAGGCGACGTGGCGTTCGATGCGGGATTGCCGAGCCGAGCGGAGAGCCTGCTACGATAGGGCAGAAGACTAGATACGACGATGGGCTGGTGGAGAGAGTGTTCATGGGTCTGTTCGCGAGGAAGATGGACAAGTTCGGGTCGAAGAAGAATAAGAAGAAGGAGAAGGGGTTCTGGGAGTACGATTACGAGAGCTTCGTGGAGGTGTCAAAGAGAGTGATGCAGGGACGGTCCAGAGTGCAGCAGCAAGAGGCCGTCAGGGAGGTTCTTCTCTCTATGCTGCCTCCTGGTGCTCCTCAACAGTTCCGAAAGTTGTTCCCACCAACCAAGTGGGCAGCAGAGTTCAATGCGGCTCTTACGGTGCCTTTCTTCCATTGGTTGGTTGGTCCATCTCAGGTACCTCTCCCTCTCTCTCTTCCAGTCTGAGTTGAATATGAATTTGTTACTTACTACTGCTCTTTGAATTGATTGACTTCTGATTGTGCACAGGTCATAGAAGTGGAAGTCAATGGGGTGAAACAGAGAAGTGGAGTTCGTATAAAGAAATGCAGGTAACAAGTGAGTTTAAAATTTTCTACTAGTTAGTTGTCTTGCTCAAAAAAAAAACATGTGACAGACTTGTATGCTCCTCCTACTCCTCTTTGAAGGTATCTGGAGAACAGTGGGTGTGTAGGAATGTGTGTTAATATGTGCAAGATTCCAACCCAGGATTTCTTCACCAATGAGTTTGGCCTCCCACTCACAATGAACCCAAGTACGTCCATTATATCTCTCTTTTCACCATCCTTACCTCATTCTACCTTTTATCTCTTTCAGTTTCATAACCCATTTTCGTTGTATAGATTTTGAAGACATGAGCTGCGAGATGATATACGGGCAAGCTCCTCCGGCCTTTGAGGAGGATCCAGCCACCAAGCAACCTTGTCTAGCAGACATATGTAGGTGTTACAAGGCTCTCAGATTGCATAGCTACATGTATAGAATGTTTTAAACACAAACTGATTCTTGGTGCTGATGTTGCCTCCAGGTTCTATGTCCAATCCAAGCTCCCCAATCTGCCCTAAACTAGAGGCATGAGTGGATCGACACAGCAGCCACTTCTTTTGTGGGATGTGCAATTTCCAAGAGATATACAGTACATACTTTTTTTCCAAACACACACATATAAAAGTATACAGTGTAGAGTTGTGAAGACGAGTTATTCTTATCTGTGTTTCTATTCTGGTTGGGTTGTGTAAGTATACGATTAATACATGATCTTCTTTTCGTTTTATATTTCAACTCCAAGTTGGTTATAATCAAGTGTTCCTTTCAGTTTGTATGTAATGTATACCTTAGCTTTAAGGCAACTCTGCATTTGATCAACTCTGCTGGATTTATGACCTTTCTTGTCAACAACACTACTAATATTTTTTTTTTTATCTGTTGGGAAATTGAGGGTCATTTATATTTATGTCGATTGATGATCATCTGAAGAAATCTTGGTTAAAGAAGCTAGGTGTGTTGACACATGTCCTTGAGTCTGTACTGTGAATAGGTGGGATCACCATGGAACAGAATTGCCCGTGTGCAAACATACAAAAATCAGTTTAAAGAGCTCTCATCTCTGTGTATTGAATTGACCAAGATTTTTCAGTGCATGAAGTTATATCCTGATGGGGTATACATTGAAGAGCGCTGGTGAAGACTGCGCTGTTCGAATTTCGAGCATAAGCGAGGAAGAGAGAACAGATAAACAAGAGTATGAAGTAGCTGAGGTTGATTCTGGTGTCTACTTTGGCATGAATCAACATTCTCAGATTGAATTTCTGAAGTTTAACAATAAGAAAATAGAAATGAAGACTGCAAGTTTTGTGAGGAAATCAGAAATGAAGACTCGACTTGGGTTGTGTTAGAGTGTTACCCTTTTAGATCTTCAGTATATCAGATAAGCCCCTGCATATCAGTGAAATATTGGATCTTTCCTGATTAGAGAAAAGGGTAAATATCTTTCTAAACTCAACCTACATTATACTGTCTTTGATTATGTAATATATCTATTTACTGCACTAACTGTGGCTTTTACCATATACCCGGTATGTTTGTTTAATGACTTAACCACAGCTAGAATAATGTAATGCATAATATTGTACATCTCAGATAACCATCTACTTAAATGGACAGTGATCAACTTACATCAGAAGAAGAAGGTTCCAGGCAAAAGGATCAATCAGAAGCAATGGAGTATATTTTGCAGGTGAGGCCCCCCAAGCTCGAAAATGAGTTTGAATTATAAAGAGTAGACTGGACCTTCAGAAGCAATTAGCTTTTATGACTTGTTGTTAGAGGCTTGCTTTCATTTATAGTATGTGGTTTGGTTGCTTTAGTCTGATATATACACATACTGAAAGACTTGTTTACTTGTATTTGACTTCGTTTCCTGCAGCTCCAACTAACTAGGTTGGAAGTGTTGGTTTAAGGGAATATACAAAGTAGATAAATGCTTAGATAGAAAAAAAAATCCTTTGATATTAATTTTATAGAGACACATACTGTATATAGTTAGGACTTAAGAGAGGTGGAACAGATGAGGCATTAATGTTTTGACTTAATTGACACCCCCAAGTGTACAAAATAACACAGAAATTGAGAGGTGATTCATTGAAAGCACTGGGAGGTTGTTGGCCTTTCTAAGAGACATTGCCCAACAAACAATCTTTAGTTTCATCTGTTTCTGCTACTTTTCTTACTCTCTAACGATAGCACCAAGCTTTTGAGGTAGAGAGAGAGAGAGAGAGAGAGAGAGAGAGAAAGACCTGAAGAGGAGAATGATTGAAGCTGATAAACATGTGATGACTCAACTCACTCTTTCAGCTTTACAACACACTTTCCAGGGTTAAATAAACAATACTTAAATTTTTTTCTTTTTTCCTCTATCTATCTAAATACATAATAACAGCTAAAGCTAGAAAAGGAGAAGGCTATGAAGATGCAGAGCAGTCCTGAAACGATGATGGCCAGAGTCCCCACTCCAGATCCTCACAGTACCAGCGTACAAGAAGATGCCATGGACTGCAAGACCAGCTGGAAACGTTATGACAACCCCTACTACTGCTCTTCACAATCTCAACAGAATCAACACCAACGCAAGGCATTTATATGGGATCTGAATTTCATAAAGGTCTTCATGGAATCTGAACTAGGGAAAGCACGAGCCGAGATCAAGGAATTGAAGGCAGAGCTGGACTACGAGAGAAAAGCTCGAAGGCGGGCAGAGTTGATAAACAAGAGGCTGGCTAAAGATGTGGAGGAGGAGAGAATGGGTAGAGAAGCAGAGGAGATGCAAAACAAGCAGCTCTTAAAAGAGATATCGTTTGACAAGTCAGAGATGGTTCGGATGAAACGAGATCTTGAAGAAGAGAGACAGATGCACAGGTTGGCGGAGGTTTTGAGAGAAGAGAGAGTTCAGATGAAGCTGATGGATGCAAGGCTTTTCTTGGAGGAGAAGCTATCTGAATTAGAGGAAGCTAATAGACAAGGAGAGAAGGAGAGGAATAGGATGATGAAACCAAAGATACTGGAGAGAGCGTGTAGCTCACCGGCGAGGAGGAGGTGGGAGAACCCGCACATAATGAGAGGAATCAATCCGTTCCCAAGAGTGATAAGAGCAATAAGATCAAAGAGTGAGAAATGGGGTTCAAAGCTGGAGTGCCAAAAGGTTCAGCTCAAAATTCTGCTCAGACAAAAGACCACTCCAAGATGTACTCCTCTTCTCTCCTCTCCCTGATACTGTAAGCTTCTTTTTTCTTTTCATCTCGCTCACATCCAAGGACTAAAAAGATGTGCTAATTAATAAGATTTTCTTCGTTTATCCCTTAGATAATATTTTCTTATATTCCATTTTTTACTTTCAGTGGAATTTGCATGAAATTTTAAAAGGATTTGGTTTCACATTGATAATTAAAAAAAAAAAAAAAAATCAAATACGTACGAGGTTGAACTTTGTTATTTTGAAATCTACATGTTAATTTGGATTTCACAAATACAAAAAAAGTCCTTGCCAAAAATATATTTACGTTCAATTTTAAAGTCAGTGTAGGTATTTGAATATTTGATGCATGGTGAATCTCTTCACATGAGAGTTGGTGTACATATCATAAATATTGATATCTGTGAAAGATGAATTGGAGCAATATGATGACCCCATTATCCGGATTTGTTATGTTTTCTTCACCTAAAGTTTTCTTCTTATGCTGGTATAACTCTTAACGTCAAGACAAGATGAACTTTGATAACATTAATTACCAAAAAAAAAAAGAAAGAAGAAGATGAACTTGAACAAATTTGATGTTGTTCAACCTTGAAACTAATTAAAGATCAGAGGATGAGAAAGACGTGGTAGAATTTGAGAAATTAGGAATATCATATATCAAACTGAGATAGACAGAGACAGTTTTTATAAGTTCTCAAAATCATGCTGATTGCCTTTTTCATTATATTAGTTATACCATCTTGATTACAACATGCATGTCAAATCGATCGTCTTCGAGCATCTTAATTAACTTGGAACAACTAGTTTCTCACGGAGTATTTAATATATATATATATATATATATATATATATATATATATATATGGAGTCTTTGAGTAAAAAAGAAGAAGAAGAAGAACTTGCTATAGTTTCTAAATTGACGCAATCGACTGGAGCAAGATAACAGACTTCATTAGTTCTATCGTTTATACCACACATTCAAATATAGGGAATTAATCAAAATCTAAGGTATATGTACCACCGACAAGACATTCTCAGACGAACCACTTGTGATGCTCGATGTGTCACCCTTGGCCACGACTCTCACACTCTCTATTAGCTCATTTATTCTACCATCCTCAGACAGTATCTGTAACAGCTCTTCAGTGTTTATGACCAGCTTCACTTTCCATATTCCACCTTTGCTGCTCGTACGCCTCCTCCTCGTCCTCTTCTCCTTCTGTCGGGTCCTTGTGTAGTTGTATCTTGAAAAGACGTCCGTGCATGATCTCTTCAACACCCTGTGGTTATAATCTAGAGACATTCTGTAAGGAGTCATCGTCGCTGAAAAGGACTCGCTGTTGGATCTCACGTGGCAGCTGCCCACAAAAGTCTTCAACTCCTCGGAGACAATATTGGGAAAGAGATAGTAGGACTGACCGGGGACAAGGAGGTGGTGGTTAGGCAGGGGTTTCCAGAGGAGATCAAGGGCAGAGAAAAGAGCATGGTCTGAGAATTCGTGGGAGACGGAGCCCGCCGTGACGGGGGAGTAGAATTCAAGAACTCCACCGTCTGATTTTATGACTTTGATCAATAAGTCTTCCTCGTCGCCTAACCCTCCGAATAAACAGTTTCCCATGCTTGGTTTGTGTTCTCCTTCTTGCCTACTTCATGCATGCTCTCTCTCTATATATATATAGTCTAATTATAAAGGGGACGGTGAGAGAGCAAGAGCTCCCCTATAATGCTTTTTAATACAAACTTCAAAGGAAAATGCGGTGGAATCTTCTATGCTTTTCATTATTTTTAGGTAATTTTTATATATTTGTGAAAATTTCTTTTATTTTTGAATTTTGATACAGCCTATAGTTTTTTAAAAAACTTTTTTCTATTTCTTATTCTGATTTGGAGACATGCCAGCTATATAGTAATAGTAGTGTTGATTTCTTTTGTTCTTTGGTGGTGAACATTTAGTAAAGTTAACTTCAAGTGACCACAAAACCAACTTAATTATATTAAAAATACCATGGAAGAAGCAGAGATCCATTGCGAGTGGAAAAGCCCACCAAATAAGCCCATTAGGGCGTACGCGCAGGCCAGGAAAAGAGGCCCAGTAAGGGCCCATGGAGGAAAACCCGAGCAGAAGGATGAAGTCAACCTGGAGAAGAAATCGGGATTGGGGAGCCGAGATTGCAGCGAGACGTTCAGGAAGGGTTTCGAGGAATTTTAGTTTAAATAGCAGATGAATGTGAAGGACACAACACATGTAATCAAGCTCAGAGCGAATCAATAGAAAAAGTGAATACAAAAGTCCAGTTCGTTGTTTTTCATAGTTCTAAGTCGATTTGTACCGAAAGTCTGCCCAGATCTCATTTTACAAACTTATTCTTCTAATTGTTGTTTCTAGC
>NC_025693.1:38082730-38094978 GCF_000633955.1 Camelina sativa
ACCCGAGCAGGAGGATGAAGTCAACCTGGAGAAGAAATCGGGATTGGGGAGCCGAGATTGCAGCGAGACGTTCAGGAAGGGTTTCGAGGAATTTTAGTTTAAATAGCAGATGAATGTGAAGGACACAACACATGTAATCAAGCTCAGAGCGAATCAATAGAAAAAGTGAATACAAAAGTCCAGTTCGTTGTTTTTCATAGTTCTAAGTCGATTTGTACCGAAAGTCTGCCCAGATCTCATTTTACAAACTTATTTTTCTAATTGTTGTTTCTAGCCCCAACAGATACCCAAAAAGAAAAGGAGTTAATTGGGCTATAAAGAATACGTCGAATCAAACTATATTGGACCAAAAGAGAAGATCGAGTGAGTAAAATTTAAGAAAGAGCTTAGTTAATGGGTCTATTTCAATCCCATTAAATCCTATAATTTGCAAAAGAAAAGAAAGAAAGAAAGAAAGAAAAAAAAGTGCAATGTTCTGCGGGACATCGGCGTCTTTTTCTTTAATAAAAAACGCATCTCTCACCTTATTTTGAAGTCTAAGTCCGAATTTGGCGCCAGTAGCTTTTTTTTTGGTTTAACGTCAAAACTCCATATATTATTTTACGATAAAAAGATAACTAGATAACAACTAGCCCGTACTATGTGTGGAATAATTAATTATTAAATATTTTTACTTATTTCTTCTCTCTTTATTAGTTAATTAAAAATTATTATGTAATTTAATTAAATAAACTAAAATAATGAATATTATCTAAATAAAGTAATAAAAATAAATCAATCTATTTTTTTAAAAAAATCTTAACCTTGAATTTTAAAATTATTAACCCTAACATTATTTGTTGTTTTTAATTATAAAATCTAAATACTGATTATTTTTTTTATAAATTCAAACCGACATATAATATTGTCTAATTGTAAAATCTAAACTTTAACCACTCTTTTATAAATCCAAACTAAAATATAATTTTTATTTAATTGTCAAATCTAAACCCTAATCTTTTTTTTATGAATCCAATCGATATATAATATTTTTTAATTGTAAAAACTAAATCCTAAATCCTAATCAATCATTTATAAACCCAAGCCGATATATATATATATATATATATATATATATATATATATTTTAATGGTAAAATATGAACTGTAACCTCTCTTTTATCTCAAACCAACATATAATCTATATATAATAGAAAATCCACTTTTTTGTGTCAACTTTTAATCCAACGGATGAGATTAGTTCCAGTTTTAATCCAATGGTTTAAAATTATTAATCGTGTCTTTTCGTCGCACCCTTATCTTTCAAAAATCACACCTCTTAGTCTTTGCATATCTTTGTTGTACCTCCTGGTTTCAAAAATCACATCCTTTTAATTTCACACCTCTATGTGTTACACCTCTTTGTTGTACATTCATGTTTCACATCTATTAATTTTTACAACTTTACATTTCACACCAAATTTCGAAAAATTATTTTCTGAGTACTAAAGAATTGTATTATTGATGTGTTTTTTTAACTTTCAAGCATCAATCTCTAATTCAAGGTAATTTAATATTTTTGCTGCGAATGACCTGTAGTGTTTCTCGGTTAGATTATTATTACTGTTAGTCAACACTATTAAGTTCATACATTAATCTTAGTTTTGTTAACTTTTAGTCTCTTCAAAATTTTTAGCCTTTTCGGTTTTCATGTTTTTGCATGGCTAATGTTATTAAGTACGTGTGCCATATTTTTTGCATGGCTAATGTTTTTGATTCTCAATGTGCAGATTTTATTTTTTGTTATTTTTTCTAAAAATTTAACATTTATACCATGTTTGTTAGAAAAAATAAATATGTTAAATAAGAAGATATATAAAATTATAATTATACCATGTTTGTTAAAAAATTTGGCTTATCCGTAGCTCTAGCATCACTGCATATCATCATGCCTCTCGTATCTTGGTTTTGGTTTTTCCAGAAAGTCAAAAAATAAAATCTGCACATTGAGACTTGTGTTTCTTCGTTGCATCCACAACTTTGTTAATAATCTCAAAGTTGCAAAGTTTTGGTCCAACAATTGTGTTTCTTCGTTGCACCCCCAGCTTTTCATGTTGGCACCCGTTAGTTTTCACACCCTTTTGTTTTACACCTCTTTGTTTATATAAAGTTGTAATGTTTTGATCCAACAATTGTGTTTCTTCGTTGTACCCCTAGCTTTCAATGGTTGCACTTGTTAGTTTTTGCACCTTTTTGTTTCACACCTCTTTGTTTTCACACTTTTTGTTTTTATATATATACAGATTTTTATGGACTTTGAAAAGAGTTGTTGTTCTTTGAGTATGATTAATAATCTCACTCTTTGTTAATAATCTCAAAAGTTGCAAAGTTTCGATCCAACAATTGTGTTTCTTCGTTGTACCTCCAGCTTTGTATGTTGGCACCAGTTAGTTTTCACATTCTTTTGTTTTACACCTCTTTTTTTATATAAAGTTGCAATGCTTTGATCCAACAATTGTGTTTCTTTGTCGTACCCCTAGCTTTCAATAGTTGCACTTGTTAGTTTTCGCACCTTTTTGTTTCACACCTTTTTGTTTTCACACCTCTTTGTTTTCATACTCTTTATTTTTATATATATATATACAGATTTTTATGGAATTTGAATAGAGTTTTTGTTCTTTGAGTATGATTAATGATCTCACTCTTTGTTAATGATCTCAAAAATTGCAAAGTTTCGGTCCAACAATTGTGTCTTCGTTGCACCTCCAGTTTTCTATGATGGCACCTGTTAGTTTTCACACCCTTTTGTTTTACACCTCTTTGTTTATATAAAGTTGCAATGTTTTGATCCAACAATTGTGTTTCTTCGTCGTACCCATAGCTTTCAATGGTTGCATTTGTTAGTTTTCGCACTTTTTTGTTTCACACCTTTGTTTCACGCCTTTTTGTTTTCATACCTTTTTGTTTATATATATATACATATTTTTATGGATTTGGAAAAGAGTTTTTGTTATTTAAGTATTATTAATGATCTCACTCTTTGTTAATGATCTCAAAAGTTTCAAAAACTCGATCCAACAATTGTGTTTCTTGATTTCAATATTTGCACTTATTAGTTTTTGCATCTTTTTTGTTTCACACGTCTATATTTTCATATTTTTGCATCTCTTCGTTGTACCCCCTTCTTTCAAAAATCACACCTATTAATTTTTTCACATTTTGTTTCACACATCTATGTTTTACACCTTTATATTTTACACCTCTTTGTTTATTATATATAAACTTTTATGGAATACAAAAACAAGTTCCGAATTTATTATTTTCTGAGTATTTTTTAAACTTACAAGTTAATAAATAAAATCATAGATTTATATGTTTATATATTATAGCAAACTCACTTTTAGGGGTCAATTTAAATATAACATATGAGATTATTTTTATTATCTCATCTAACTGTTTAGATTTGTTAATGATTTTAAAAGTTGCACTATTTTGATCCAATAATTGTGTTTCTTCGTCGTACTCCCAGCTTTCATTGTTCACATTTGTTAATTTTCGCACATTTTTGTTTCACACCTCTTTGTTTATATATATATATATATATATATATATTTATGGACCTTGAAAAGAGTTTTTGTTATTTGACTATTGTTTAATACCTCCAAAAAATTCTGAGTATTATTTTCTTTCAATTTATTAATCAATATTAATTTACTCATCTTTGTTAAAAAATTTGGATTATTTTATTTATTGATTCATTCATCTAACTTTTGTTCGGTGTCGTTTTCCATCTAATTGTATTGATCATCTCTTTCAAGTATTAATTTAGGTAATTAATTGTAATTTCTAATTTTTCATAGATTTATCTTTTTAGTCAATTTGGTTGGTTGCAGTTGCAGCTATGAGCTCTTTCTCCCTGATTATCTTATTATTTTTTTATAAATTTTGATAGAATAATGATTTAAATTTTATTCTATGTGAATATCTTTCAAAATTGATTATCTGAGTATGATTCAGTAAACCTAGATTTACATATCTTTAACATAATTCTCTTATTGTCACTGAATCGATTTTTCATTTATATATATATAACAAATATTTTATTTAACTAATTTGGTTAATTCATCTTAGTCATTATTTATGATTTTTATATTATACAGTTAAAAAATTACCAAAAAATTCATTTCGAAATGTGAAATTAACAATGTTAATCATTTCAAGTTTTCACTTTCCCGTGCGGTAACGCACGGGCCGACATCCTAGTTCCTTCAATAACAAACATATTTCCTTAAATTTTTAAAATTTATATGAGGAATTATATACAAATAGATGTTGGTATACAAGACTTATTTGAGAAATAGATAAAATAGATGTTGAAGTGGTTTGATAGAAAAAGAATGAATCTTACTCTTTGTTTTTTTTTAAAGATAAATCTTACTTTTATATATAAGGTTATTCAACATGAACCATTCGCGTATATTTGAGAAAATTCAACAAGACTTCATCAATTAGTCAGTACCGTAGATTCTTATTTTAAAAGTCTGGACGTACAAAATGATCCACTTATCTGAGGAATTTAACAAAACATCATCAATAGTCAGTACCATCGATTCTTATTTGAAAAGTCTGAACGTATAAAATAAAATGATCCACTTATCTCTGAGGAATTCAACGAGACATCATCATTAGTCAATTATGGAGCCTTGTGGACAGTCCACATTCGTAAGTTGTGATCTTTTCTCTATTATGGAGTCTTCTGTGAGCAAGCCCGAGTTTACTGTGTTTAGGGAACAAATAGTAAAAGCTAGATAAACGGTGAGAAATAGCCAATAGGAACAAACTTTTTTAATTTGTTTTTTTTGGTGTGCAACAAATAGTAACAAACTCAACAAGTGTGGATAATAGTACAAAACATGCAAATTATGTGAAACAAGAAGTTAAATGCTAATTTAGAATGTAAATAACTAATAAATGTTAACTATTTTTCACATTAATTCAGAGTAATCTCAAATTATTTATATACAATATATATATATATATATATATATATCTGGTTTTATCTTTAATATTTTTTTTAACAATACATCTGACATGATCTGGAGCGAACGGGAGTATACCACAGCAATCACAGCCAACCACGCTTCAGTACAAGAAAAGTGGTTATTAATAGCATATGAAGATAGCGGTTTATACGTGTCCGCTATGTTTAATATATGTCTACTTTTTCCATAGCACTTAATGAGGAAATCATAAAGGTTACTAATAAGATAGAACTGATTGATCAGCCACGTACACGGGAGAAAACAACAATAAGATCAGAGGTAAAAAAATTTGACCTCCTTTAATTTTTAATTTTTTAAAGTTTTGGGGTTACTAAGATCAATATATCTATCTTTGTAATTGGATGTATTAGTTGGAGTTGTTGATTATGCTGGAGTACTCTTGTTTACTTCTGTGGTGGATTGCTGATAATGAAGTTTTTATTTATGAATGCTAGAGTCTTGCTACCAACATGCGTGCTGGTAGCAAATGTGCTGCTAGTAGTAAGCAAAGGTGCAAAGGTGAAGTGCATCCTATTAGATTTGTGGTAACTCGGGAGTGAGAGTTGCAGAAGGCCGAGTACTGTCCTTTTCTAGATAACTATGCGTACTGCACTTTTCTTTTCCTGATCTTTTTGAGACATTATTAGTTTGTGTGAAAACTTTTTACA
Source organism: Camelina sativa (assembly GCF_000633955.1). Lineage (NCBI taxonomy): Eukaryota > Viridiplantae > Streptophyta > Magnoliopsida > Brassicales > Brassicaceae > Camelina > Camelina sativa. The sequence continues at coordinate 38,088,420 of NC_025693.1, forward strand.
ATCTTAAGTTTGTATCTTCGTTATATATATATATTTTATATATAGTTTGAATGAGAAATATAAACAACAAATTCAAGAGCAGAGATGAATTACATGGCCTTGTAAAAATTGCACTTATAAACTGTTATTGTAAATTTTACTATAACTTAGCAAAAGCGTTATCCTATGCGAATCTATAATAGCATAACTAAAACACTATGTAAAGATACATATCTATTATTGCGGTTGCGGGACATAAAATAGCGTACGTAAAAACGGTATAGTATCCTACTTAATAGTTAATACTATAGCAGCTATACAGAGCTATTAATACCCCATTTTCTTGTAGTGCTTGAAAATGACGATCAAATCCGATGGTCTTATTCTCACGTCACATTTGGAAAATGTTGAGCTTTCAAAATGATTTTTTTTTTGTCTGCAAATTGCAATACGCAAGTTTAAATACGCGTACTAACATTGATGAAACTAATTCAAAGTACTACTAAATTACAAGTTCTGGTCTGAGTTTTTCAATGTTATCTCTGTTACCGATTTGAGCAGACAGATGAAAACATGAGCATTGAATAGATGGGACATTCCATAGCCCCACAGACAAGTAAACGAAATAAATGAGCAATGGAGGGGTCAACTAATTACGTAAGAAGTTGAAACGGAACATGGACCTTGTCAGCCCGGAGAACACATTTAGTGACCCCATGCATGCAGGACCATATATATCCTTTTTTTTGTTTCTTATGATAATGTAGATCTCTTATTTTTTATTTGTTTGTCAGTTGTCAAGAAAGTTGAAGGTGTTACGTGTTAGATCCATGTTTCTTTAAAATTACCAAAGTATGTTAAACTATTCTCTTCCCTGTTGCCTAAACTCTATCGAACCTTATAAACTTGAAGCTCCGCGTTTAAGATTACCCTGAACATTAACTTTTTTTTGCAAAAAATTTCGGATTTATATTGATTTAAGGGACTATTATTACACACCCTGTGAGAAAAAGAAATAAAAATTGCCTTACCATGCACATTAACTGGTTAATACGTTGCCGTTGGTATCTCTTACCTATTCACTAATTAGCTTTTGTGCGTGTGATTAAAGATGTCAATTGGTATCTAAAACCATGGGCTGTCCTGTCCAAATTAATTTGGACTGGTTTTGGTTATTACCAAATTTAAAACGGTCAAATGGGCCTAAAACCAATTTAGCCCATTTATATATGGTCTAAACTAGTTTGGACGTAGGCTGTCCAATAATCCTAAAAAATTAGGGTTTTTACTATTTGGAGGATTTTTTTTTTTTTTTCGCCGCTTCTCTCTTTCTTTGTGTATTTATGAGTATTATAAGTGTATTATGAGTGTATTATGAGTGTATTATGAATTTATAAATCTTTAGCTTTATAATTATGAGTTTATAAACCTTTAGCTTTATAATTATGAGTTTATGAGATTATGAATTTTGCTTCAATCTGCAACCAATGGACAGACCAATTGGTCATGGTCCTATTTGGTTTGGACATATTTGGGTGTGGGTGTATTTGGGTCTTGACACATAAATGACCATAAATTGTATGTGTCCAAATGGACATGCCCATTTGGTTATGGACAGACCAATTTACAACCCTACGTGTGATCGTGTATATATCGAACATGATAGATGCATATATACTGTTAATTTCACATAAAAATAGAGACGATATATAGAAGAATATAAATAATCGTTTTTTAGCTCATTATTAATTGATTTTGAACTGACAGAATTAGTTTTACACAGTATTAAACATAGAAATGTGTAACTAAAAGAAATTAAAGTAAAATCCCGTTCGAGATGAATGAACCAAAAGATTCACCATTTCGAATGGCAAGATAAAATATATCATATTAAAAAATGAAGTTGATATTTGCTAATCAAAAAAAAGAGAAGAAAAGAAGTTGATTCCAAATAGTTATATATAGAAATATATATACATACNAAAAAAAAAAAAAAAAAAAAAAAAAAAAAAAAAAAAAAAAAAAAAAAAAAAAAAAAAAAGAAGAAGAAGAAACTCTCTACTATTGTCAATTAGTAGAGTTGAAAATCCATAATTCTTCTATTTATTTATTTATTTATTAAGAAGTACTAAATCATATATAACGAAACATTGTTAATTAAAAAAGTATTTTCTTTGACTATTATTTTTTGTTAATGAACTTAAATAACTATATATATATATATATATATATGGTGAGACATTCTCCAATCGCTCACTACCCTGTTTCAACTTTCAGAGCCAATAATAAAGTCATCAGGACTCAGGAGAGGCTTGCGGATGGAAACACAAGGCAAAGTAATCACTTGCAAAGGTACTTTTTGTATATAAAAATCTTTGTATGTATGTGCAAAGCTAAGTTAGATATATATATATATATATATATATATATATATATATTGGCTCCCAAAAAGAAGTTAAGATATACATATTATGATTTATGAGTGTGAAATGAATGAACAGCTGCTGTGGCATGGGGAGCTGGAGAAGCTCTAGTGATGGAAGATGTAAAAGTGGATCCTCCTCAGAGACTGGAAGTGAGACTTCGAATCCTCTTCACTTCCATCTGTCACACCGATCTTAGCGCATGGAAAGGCGAGGTACTCTTCATATATATATTTTCTTCTTCTTCGAGTAGCTAGCTAGCCCTTTCAATTACTACTTCTTCTTCTAATAAATCTCTTATCTTTTGGTCAGAACGAGGCTCAACAAGCATACCCTCGAATCCTTGGCCATGAGGCGGCAGGGTAAGTCAAATAAATCTGATGGATCTTTTTTTTTTTATTTATTTTATTTTATTTAAAAAAACACTTTTAGGTGATCGATTTAGAAATAAATGGACATTATGTTGTTGGATGGAAACCTTAATTGTTGCAGGATAGTGGAGAGCGTAGGGGAAGGAGTGGAAGAGATGAAGGCAGGTGATCATGTGCTCCCTATTTTCACAGGAGAGTGCGGAGAGTGCAGAGTCTGCAAGCGAGACGGAGCCAATCTGTGTGAGAGATTCCGAGTGGATCCGATGAAGAAGGTGATGGTAAGCGATGGCAAGACCAGATTCTTCACCAGCAAAGACAACAAACCCATCTTCCATTTCCTCAACACATCCACCTTCTCTGAGTACACGGTCATAGACTCGGCTTGCGTGCTCAAGGTGGACCCTCTGTTTCCTCTGGAGAAGATAAGCCTCCTCAGCTGCGGTGTCTCCACTGGTAAAATTAATTGCATCCAGTCTAACTCACTGTATAGATATGAATTTTGACATGTAGTTGCTTATTTAATGAACGAGATAAGTGTTTTATGGAATGAAGGAGTGGGTGCGGCGTGGAATGTTNGCATACCCTCGAATCCTTGGCCATGAGGCGGCAGGGTAAGTCAAATAAATCTGATGGATCTTTATTTATTTATTTATTTTATTTTATTTAAAAAAACACTTTTAGGTGATCGATTTAGAAATAAATGGACATTATGTTGTTGGATGGAAACCTTAATTGTTGCAGGATAGTGGAGAGCGTAGGGGAAGGAGTGGAAGAGATGAAGGCAGGTGATCATGTGCTCCCTATTTTCACAGGAGAGTGCGGAGAGTGCAGAGTCTGCAAGCGAGACGGAGCCAATCTTTGTGAGAGATTCCGAGTGGATCCGATGAAGAAGGTGATGGTAAGCGATGGCAAGACCAGATTCTTCACCAGCAAAGACAACAAACCCATCTTCCATTTCCTCAACACATCCACCTTCTCTGAGTACACGGTCATAGACTCGGCTTGCGTGCTCAAGGTGGACCCTCTGTTTCCTCTGGAGAAGATAAGCCTCCTCAGCTGCGGTGTCTCCACTGGTAAAATTAATTGCATCCAGTCTAACTCACTGTATAGATATGAATTTTGACATGTAGTTGCTTATTTAATGAACGAGATAAGTGTTTTATGGAATGAAGGAGTGGGTGCGGCGTGGAATGTTGCTAATATTCAACCTAGCTCCACCGTCGCTATTTTTGGACTGGGCGCTGTTGGACTTGCCGTAAGTTTTTCCTCTTTGTTTTATGTATCATCATGCAATCCATACTAATTGGGGTACACTACACACACATAGACTCACTCTTAATGCCGTGTTAATTGGAAAAAGGTGGCTGAAGGTGCAAGAGCCAGGGGAGCCTCTAAAGTCATTGGGATCGACGTCAACCCTGACAAGTTCCAACTAGGTATAAATCATAATAGCGTATTATTTGTACATGCATGAGACTGAGAGAAAATTGTTCCTAAATTAAGTAGCTAAGTGTGCTGGATGGATGAACAGGCAGAGAAGTAGGGATCAGTGAATTCATAAATCCAAAGGAGAGTGACAAGGCAGTTCATGAGAGAGTAAGGGAGATAATAGAGGGAGGAGTGGAGTACAGCTTCGAGTGTGCGGGAAGCATAGAAGCACTTCGAGAGGCCTTTCTGTCTACAAACTCAGGACTAGGAGTGACAGTGTTGCTGGGTGTTCACGCAAGCCCACAGCTTCTCCCTATCCATCCCATGGAGCTCTTCCAAGGCAGATCCATCACCGCCTCTGTTTTCGGAGGCTTCAAACCCAAAACCCAATTACCCTTTTTCATCACCCAGTGCCTCCAAGGTCTTGTCAATCTCGATCTCTTCATCTCTCACCAGCTTCCCTTCCACGATATCAACGAAGCCATCCAGCTGCTTAACCAAGGCAAGGCTCTTCGTTGCCTTCTCCGCCTCTAAACTGAATTGAATTGAATTGAACATCATCCATGCATTCATCATTCCATCCTTTTTCATGTGACCACCAATAAGAAAATCATGTCACCTTGAGGAACATAACAGATTTCTTGCTATAAGTCAGTCCCATTCTCCAACACATGATTGTATCAAACGGAAATTCAATAGAGATTGAACTGAAAATAATGAGAGTAACCAGGAGTTGAGACGGTGGGAGAAAATCAGACGTGAAAGTTCCTTCTTTCACAGCCTATCAGTCCTATTTCCATCATCTCACTCCACTAAAAGACTTGGACAATAATAGATTGATATGTTTCGTTTATTAACGCAGCGTGGAATTATCCGTACGCGCTCTCAGAAATTCAAAACTGAAAGAATAACTCTCGCTTCTTTTTCCCTTTGCTGTTACAAACAAGATTGATACATCCACCAAGACAAAGACTTTTTAATAGAGAGAGAGAGCATTTCTCTATTCAAATGGCCAAAGGAGATACCCTTTTACCTTTCCCATTCCCTCATGAGCTCTCTCTCTCTCTCTCTCTACTTACATGTACACTCTCTCCTACATCCTTTTTCCCATTCTTGCAAATCTTCTGGCTACTCCGAATATCACCGCCTTTGTCAACAACCCTTTGTCCAGTGTACATGCAAGCGCAATCGCCCCTCCCACCACCAGTATCTTCGGTATGTTTTTCCCCGTTGGCTTCTCTCCTGTAACCTCTGCTATCGAATCCCTCTCATTCATGAACTCCTCCGCACTCACTTTGGTGTTGATTTGAGCCATTGATGCGCTTGGTGACAAACCTGCTCCTGCTGCTTTTGCCCTCTGATATGCGCGCAAGCCTGGTTCAATTTTCTTCACCGCACCCCACATCCCCTGTCTCACCCCGAGCTTAGCAATCTCCCACGGTATTCCCATATCTTCATGGTGAAATAGTAGTACCTCACACGATGTCATCTCACCATCACCTCTTTTCGATTCAACTACACCATGATAATATATATATATATATATATATATATATATATCAGTCAATCTCAGAAACTAACAACACTCGAGAAAAACAGAGACAACTTGCTTGAGTGCATCACAATGGTAGTAGAGTACCTGCACGGATGCACCAGCTTGAATAGTATAAATCAACTCGCCTTGGCTTGTTTTGTCTTGGTACAGACGGGTATTGTACTCCCTGATACAAAATACAAGAGAATATACTTACTATAGATAGACGCATGAAAAAAAAAAAAAAAGGGAGAAGAGTAAAATCAAAAACAATATACAACAACGAAATCCAAAAGATGTAAATAGCTCCACTAGGGTAAGTTTGAAATAGGCTTGGTTACTAAACTAGCAGCGAAAGAATGGAATACCTTGGTAATGCAGTAAAACACTCGGCCAGCATCCCATATTCGACGGCCTATAATATACTCCCTGTCGCTACAAAAGAAGGGGAACTGAAGCGGAAGTTGTGAGTGAGAAGAGATGGGAGAAGAAGCAAAAAGAAGGTAGAAGTAAGAAACAAAGTGCCACACCTTCCGCACCCATTGCACAACCATAGTGCCCGTGTCCTTGCAACGCTCGAGAGTAGAAGAATACAAAAGCATATCATCCCACTTGGAACGGAACTCATCATCCCAAAAGAAGTCCCTGACCATCTCAGGAGTGGCATCCTCAAACACGGTTCTGCTACGGTACTGGGGAGGCCCATTCTAGAATCATATCATACAAGATGATTTTAAGGTATTGTAAAAAGCAAAAGGTAGGCGAAAGAGAGTAATCATAATAGATTAATAACTTAAAAAGGAGGGTACCTCAGGATCTCGCCT
>NC_025694.1:0-1049 GCF_000633955.1 Camelina sativa
GCTTTCTTGTTGTGATCATAGCCCGGCCGCTTCTCACGTGACACATAGACAAACATGGGCAAGCGGGTGTCTGTATCCGAGAAATCAATGATTTTGTCGTCGCTATTGCCAATTAAAGGATCACTACTAGGTGGTTTCAACATCACCTGCAGAATCCCAGCATGATCACCTTTGGAATGCTCTCGGGTAGCAGCTGCCCAAGTTCCAGGCCAGTGGGTGCCGTCGGCCATCCACGTGGCTTTGGCGACTTTGAAAGGTTCTGTTGGATCACCTCCGCTCTCCCTCATCTGTTTTAGAGCCTTCATTTCCTCCCTTGCATTAAACGCATCTGATCTCCTCCGTATCGAGTCAGGGAGGCCGTTGATGCGAACCTTGAACTCATCATACTCCCTCTTAATCTTCCTCCTATCCTTGACAAAGTCAATTCTGCACTTATTTTTTGTTGGATCTATCTTCAAACTGAAATAGGTATCTGGATTTCGGGGTTCAATGTTATGTTTGCGACAAAAGGGCACCCAAAGATCAGCAAAGCTAGCAGCTTCTGCCATGGCTTCAAATGATAGAAGGGCTCCTCCATCATCAGATAGGTAGCATGACACCTTCTCCACCGGATAATCAACGGCCAATATGGACAGAATAGTGTTGGCGGTGACAAGGGGTGGCTCTTTCTCTGGATCTGCCGTTGACACAAAGAGGTCAATACCTGGGAGATCGGACCTCCCTGTTGGGTTGGATGGAGAAGGCATGTCAAATTTGTCACGGAGAACTTCCAGGTCAGTGGACCGGTTTATGGGGCACAACTTTGGGATCTGGTCTAGAATCCATGAGAACCCAAACCAGAGCTCGCATATTATTGACATGAGCCATAACCATATGGCGTCTTCGTTAGGGTTTCGGATCCTCCAAGTTAGAAAAAAACATAGCACGACGAAACGAATGGCTATTAATAATCTGTACGGACTTATGATGGCGGCTGGGATTGGGATGCGTCGGCTCAGTGGCCGCCATGGTTTGTCAGCTGTTTCCACCATGCCGCCTCTCATTCCTTC
>NC_025694.1:3710-28965 GCF_000633955.1 Camelina sativa
TGTCTTTGTTGAAGAATAGCGCACTCTCGGTTATGTCTATTTTTCAACTTCAATGTGCTATCTTCACCACCTTGCTACGGAAATACAGATCGGGTATGAAATCAGAAGTAGGCATATTCTTCCCCATGCTTGTCCTCCGTGTTCTTGAAAATGTTCTTCAGCCAAGTTTCCTGCAGAAAATGACCGTGCTCAGCTTACTTGAGAACATTTGCCACGAGCCAAACCTAATCATTGACATATTTGTCAACTTTGACTGTGATGTGGAGTCACCAAACATCTTCGAAAGGTATTTGCAATTTCTTATTTTCTATCTAGTTTTTGGATTCTGTTTCCAGAATAGCGTTCCAGATGTTGTCAGATTACAACTCTTAGCTGAAAAGTTTTAGAGATCAGATCGGGCACCAGAGTAGCCTACACGGTTCATATCTGTATTCCATTAGTCGTTTTGTACTTTTAAGTAAATTGTATTAAGCTCTTATAATTCTCTCAGATGTTTGCAGGATTGTCAACGGTCTTCTAAAAACTGCTTTAGGGCCTCCTCCTGGTTCGTCGACAACTTTGTCCCCAGTCCAGGATATTACTTTTCGGCATGAATCAGTGAAGTGCTTGGTTAGCATTATTAAGGCAATGGGAACATGGATGGACCAACAATTGAGCATGGGCGAATCACTTCTGCCTAAGAGCTTAGAAAATGAAGCACCTGTAGACAGTCATTCTAGCCCAAATGAAGAAGACGGGACAACTACAGATCATGACTTCCACCCAGATTTGAGTTCAGAGTCATCAGATGCTGCAACTCTTGAACAAAGGAGGGCATACAAAATTGAACTCCAGGTCTGATGTTGCATCATAAAAGAACTAAAAGATTGTCCGTCCCATACGGTGATATTAGTATAATTATTTTTCTCTTCGGTGATGTTAGGTTTTTTTATCATCCTTCTTGGTTTATGTGCAGAAATGCATCACTCTATTCAATAGAAAGCCGTCAAAGGGTATTGAGTTTCTTATAAGCTGTAAAAAGGTTGGCAACTCCCCAGATGAGGTGGTGTCGTTCCTGAGAAATACCACAGGCTTGAATGCTACCATGATTGGTGATTATTTGGGTGAAAGAGAGGAGTTTCCAATGAAAGTTATGCATGCCTATGTGGACTCGTTTGATTTCAAGGAGATGAATTTTGGTGAGGCAATTAGGTTTTTCTTAAAGGGGTTCAGGCTTCCTGGGGAAGCGCAGAAAATTGACCGCATAATGGAAAAGTTTGCTGAACGCTTTTGCAAATGCAATCCAAATTCATTCAGCAGTGCTGACACAGCATATGTTCTTGCATACTCTGTGATAATGCTTAACACTGATGCCCACAATATCATGGTTAAAGAGAAGGTTTGTTTTCTTGGCTGTCACAATTTATTCAATCCATGATAGGTTTGCTTTTGGACTGCATCTGCATGAGTTAACTTTTCTGGTTACTTACGTTCTCAGAAATTGTCATTAAAATATTCTGTATTGGAGATTGCTTTGTTTGGTATACATTATTTACAGTGTGTTTTTACGTCTCCTTTTTTGTTTATGACAATCAGATGACCAAGGCTGATTTTATCAGAAATAACCGAGGCATTGATGATGGCAAAGATCTACCAGAGGAGTATCTTGGTGCGCTTTATGACCAAGTTGTCATAAATGAAATAAAGATGAGTTCTGATTCTTCTGCCCCAGAAAGCAGGCAGTCCAATGGCTTGAATAAACTACTGGGTCTGGACGGTATACTCAATCTGGTTTATTGGACACAGACAGAAGAAAAGGCAGTCGGGGCTAATGGTCTTCTTATAAAGCATATTCAAGAAAAGTTCAGGTCGAAGTCTGGAAAATCAGAGTAAGCTCATTTATCTTATTTAGAGTCTAGTGTGAAATGAGGTGCTTGGGCTCTTATTCTTTGGAGAGAAAGGCAGGGGACGATAGCACTACGTAGTAGTGATTAGAAAATTGTATTCAATGAAGGATTTTATTGAGTGATTGTTCTTAGTATGATGCTGCTGAGCGAGTCAGGTTACCTGCACAATTAGCGAACTAAGCTGAAACCAGGTTTTCCTTTAACGTTGATGAAATACTTGCCCTTTACTTTCCCTTGTTCATTTTTGTCTCTGAAATTGTGTTACCTGAGAAACTATCTACCTGCAAAATTAGCGAACTAAGCTGAAACCAGGTTTTCCTCTAACGTGGATAAACAATACGTACCCTAGTTCATTTTTGTCTCTGAAATTGTGTTTGCCTGAGAAACTATCTTTCTAAAAGGATTAGGGTTGACAAATACCGTGGATGAATGTTAGGATTTGAAGTCCTAACATGAATCTCATGAATTGGATTCTTTTTCCTGTCTTGTAGATCAGCTTACCATGTCGTTACAGACGTTGCAATATTGCGTTTTATGGTTGAAGTTTCATGGGGACCAATGCTTGCCGCATTCAGCGTGACACTTGATCAGAGTGATGACAGGCTTGCTGCAGTTGAATGCTTACGAGGCTTTCGGTACGCCGTTCATATTACAGCAGTTATGGGTATGCAAACGCAAAGAGATGCATTTGTCACTTCCATGGCCAAGTTCACAAATCTCCATTGTGCAGGAGATATGAAGCAAAAGAATGTCGATGCTGTTAAAGTAAGTTTCTTCTTATGAAAATCAGTTGTTTCTTTCTGTATTTGCTTTCCTCACATCCGGTTTTCAAGGTATAAGAACAGAGAGATGAAGCATTTTAAGGCATACTAACCTTAATATCATGTGTTTTAGTTTTCTGTTTCAACGGCTTTTTAATGTATTTTTCTCTACTGTAAAGTTCTCCTTCCCTCTATGGAGAGAAGCATGCGTGAATTGACCTCTTCATAACTTCATTATTGCTTATTTTGTTGTTCAGGCCATCATATCAATTGCCATTGAAGATGGTAATCACTTGCAAGATGCTTGGGAGCATATTTTGACTTGTCTTTCTAGAATAGAGCACTTGCAATTATTGGGCGAGGGTGCTCCAAGTGATGCATCTTATTTTTCCTCATCCGAGACGGAAGAGAAGAAAGCCTTGGGATTTCCTAACTTGAAGAAAAAAGGAGCCCTCCAGAATCCGGTGATGATGGCTGTTGTTCGAGGGGGCACATATGATAGCAGTGCAATTGGACCAAATATTCCAGGGCTTGTGAAGCAGGACCAGATCAATAACTTCATTGCAAACTTGAATTTGCTTGACCAGATCGGGAGTTTTCAGTTGAATAATGTATATGCTCATAGCCAGCGGTTGAAGACTGAAGCCATAGTAGCATTTGTTAAAGCTCTATGCAAAGTCTCTATGTCAGAACTACAGTCTCCTACGGATCCTCGAGTATTTAGCCTCACAAAATTAGTTGAGATCGCGTAAGAGTTTCTTCTTTTGATACTCTCTTTAGAACTCATAGAATGAGAAATGAACATACTGAATACATCTCATCTTGCCTTACTGAATTGGACATCAAGGTAGCACCATGAGAGTCTAATAAGATGTCAACTCACAAATTTACATATCTCTTTTTGTGTTGTACAGCCACTACAACATGAACCGCATCAGGCTAGTCTGGTCTCGCATATGGAGCATCCTGTCAGATTTTTTTGTATCTGTTGGCTTGTCGGAGAATCTTTCTGTTGCAATATTCGTTATGGATTCACTACGACAACTTTCTATGAAGTTCTTGGAACGTGAGGAGCTGGCTAACTACAACTTCCAGAATGAATTTCTTCGACCATTTGTCATTGTTATGCAAAAAAGCAGTTCTGCTGAAATAAGAGAACTAATAGTTCGGTGCATTTCTCAAATGGTACTCAGCCGTGTCAGTAATGTAAAATCAGGGTGGAAAAGTGTTTTCAAGGTACATAATGTTTTCCTAGCATCCGCCTGTATGTGAACATATATGATTAAGCTTCAGGTTAGGAGGAAAAACGTTCAACCGAAGATACTATACTGAGTAGTTCATCTGCTCTTTTTTTCATTTCCTTTCAGGTTTTCACAACCGCAGCAGCTGATGAAAGGAAGAACATTGTGTTGCTGGCCTTTGAGACAATGGAAAAAATTGTCCGAGAGTATTTTTCATATATCACAGAGACGGAGGCAACAACCTTTACTGATTGTGTTAGATGCCTCATAACTTTCACAAACAGCAAATTCACCAGCGATGTTAGCCTGAATGCTATTGCATTTCTACGATTTTGTGCCCTAAAACTTGCAGAAGGAGGCCTTGTGTGGAATGAGAAGGGTAGGTCCAGCAGTCCCAGTATTCCAGTAACTGATGACCATGCACCAAATACCCAAAATTTTATGGATGCAGATGAAAACATATCATATTGGGTTCCTTTACTCACAGGTAATCTGTCATAATTTTAATCTGTGAATAATACCTTTGTTTTAATGCATAAACATATTATGGGCTTTTGTCCCAAAACAAAACAAAAAAACATATAATGGGGATCTTACATTTTTCGAATTCACATATTCCATTGCTAATTCGTCCAACTGATTGAATTTGTTTTGCTGCGAGGTTAGGAAAGGACAGTTCCCTGCATTCTAATCAAAAGTTTATATTTGTTACAGGATTGTCTAAGCTAACTGCTGATTCCAGATCAGCAATCCGTAAAAGCTCCCTGGAAGTGCTCTTTAATATTTTAAAGGATCATGGTCATATTTTCTCACGAACATTCTGGATTGGTGTTTTCAGTTCTGTTATTTATCCTATATTTAATAGCGTGTGGGGCGAGAATGATCTGCTTTCTAAAGACGAACACAGTTCATTTCCCTCTACATTCTCTCCACATCCTAGTGGAGTTTCTTGGGATGCTGAGACTTCAGCTATGGCGGCACAGTGTCTGGTAGACCTATTTGTCAGTTTTTTTACTGTCATAAGGTCTCAACTATCAAGTGTAGTGTCCTTACTTGCTAGTCTTATAAGAAGTCCAGCTCAGGGTCCTACAGTAGCTGGAGTCGGCGCGTTGCTGCGGTTGGCAGACGAATTGGGTGGCAGTTTCTCGGAAGATGAGTGGAAGGAGATTTTTTTGGCTGTGAAAGAAGCTGCTTCATTGACATTGTCTAGTTTCATGAAAACACTGAGAACCATGGATGATGTTCCAGATGAGGAAACGTTGTCTGATCAGGACTTTAGTAACGAAGATGACGTGGACGAGGACAGCCTGCAAACTATGTCTTATGTTGTTGCAAGAACAAAGAGTCACATCACCGTCCAGTTGCAGGTTGTTCAGGTATGTACAAAATGTTGTACTATGCAATGAATTGCCAAGGTTTGACTAATACCAACAAATTGTTCTTTAAAAATCCCATACGAAAATGAATCTAGAAATGTTGTATGCTTTACCTTTGCCTTGCTCCAGAAGAATGATCTCTCTTACCCTGTCTCACTACTCTTTCTCCTGTTCTCAGGTAGTGACTGATCTCTACCAAAATAATCAGCAATCATTGTTGGCATCTCACGTCACTGTTATCCTGGAGATACTTTCATCAATCTCATCACATGCTCACCAGCTAAATTCTGATTTGATACTGCAAAAGAAAATGAGGAGAGCATGCTCTACCTTGGAGCTCTCTGAACCTCCCATGCTTCATTTCGAAAATGACACACACCAGAACTACCTGGACATTCTTCAAGACCTACTGACATACAACCCAGGAGTGTCTTTGGAGCTAAACATAGAGTCTCAACTGATTACAGTGTGTGTGCAATTACTGAAGATGTACCTGAAGTGCACGTTGTTTCAGGGTTCAGAGTTGGAAGAAACCAGGCAGCCTAAAAACTGGATTCTACCCATGGGAGCAACATCGAAGGAAGAAGCAGCAGCAAGATCTCCACTAGTGGTTGCAGTGCTGAAGGCACTGATGGAACTGAAAAGAGATTCATTCAAGAGGTATGCACCAACTTTCTTCCCATTGTTAGTGGAGCTTGTGCGGAGTGAGCACAGCTCTTCACAAGTCCCACAAGTCTTAAGCACCGTGTTCCATACATGTATGGGTCCAATGATGGATGAATAGAATAGGATGGTTGTAAGTGCATTGAAGTTTGACATTCGAGCACCTAAAGGATAGGTTACGAGCAGACACAAATCACTCTTTTCTTCNGGGCTCTTATTCTTTGGAGAGAAAGGCAGGGGACGATAGCACTACGTAGTAGTGATTAGAAAATTGTATTCAATGAAGGATTTTATTGAGTGATTGTTCTTAGTATGATGCTGCTGAGCGAGTCAGGTTACCTGCACAATTAGCGAACTAAGCTGAAACCAGGTTTTCCTTTAACGTTGATGAAATACTTGCCCTTTACTTTCCCTTGTTCATTTTTGTCTCTGAAATTGTGTTACCTGAGAAACTATCTACCTGCAAAATTAGCGAACTAAGCTGAAACCAGGTTTTCCTCTAACGTGGATAAACAATACGTACCCTAGTTCATTTTTGTCTCTGAAATTGTGTTTGCCTGAGAAACTATCTTTCTAAAAGGATTAGGGTTGACAAATACCGTGGATGAATGTTAGGATTTGAAGTCCTAACATGAATCTCATGAATTGGATTCTTTTTCCGGTCTTGTAGATCAGCTTACCATGTCGTTACAGACGTTGCAATATTGCGTTTTATGGTTGAAGTTTCATGGGGACCAATGCTTGCCGCATTCAGCGTGACACTTGATCAGAGTGATGACAGGCTTGCTGCAGTTGAATGCTTACGAGGCTTTCGGTACGCCGTTCATATTACAGCAGTTATGGGTATGCAAACGCAAAGAGATGCATTTGTCACTTCCATGGCCAAGTTCACAAATCTCCATTGCGCAGGAGATATGAAGCAAAAGAATGTCGATGCTGTTAAAGTAAGTTTCTTCTTATGAAAATCAGTTGTTTCTTTCTGTATTTGTTTTTCTCACATCCGGTTTTCAAGGTATAAGAACAGAGAGATGAAGCATTTTAAGGCATACTAACCTTAATATCATGTGTTTTAGTTTTCTGTTTCAACGGCTTTTTAATTTATTTTTCTCTACTGTAAAGTTCTCCTTCCCTCTATGGAGAGAAGCATGCGTGAATTGACCTCTTCATAACTTCATTATTGCTTATTTTGTTGTTCAGGCCATCATATCAATTGCCATTGAAGATGGTAATCACTTGCAAGATGCTTGGGAGCATATTTTGACTTGTCTTTCTAGAATAGAGCATTTGCAATTATTGGGCGAGGGTGCTCCAAGTGATGCATCTTATTTTTCTTCATCCGAGACGGAAGAGAAGAAAGCCTTGGGGTTTCCCAACTTGAAGAAAAAAGGAGCCCTCCAGAATCCGGTGGTGATGGCTGTTGTTCGAGGGGGCTCATATGATAGCAGTGCAATTGGACCAAATATTCCAGGGCTTGTGAAGCAGGACCAGATCAATAACTTCATTGCAAACTTGAATTTGCTTGACCAGATCGGGAGTTTTCAGTTGAATAATGTATATGCTCATAGCCAGCGGTTGAAGACTGAAGCCATAGTAGCATTTGTTAAAGCTCTATGCAAAGTCTCTATGTCAGAACTACAGTCTCCTACGGATCCTCGAGTATTTAGCCTCACAAAATTAGTTGAGATCGCGTAAGAGTTTCTTCTTTTGATACTCTCTTTAGAACTCATAGAATGAGAAATGAACATACTGAATACATCTCATCTTGCCTTACTGAATTGGACATCAAGGTAGCACCATGAGAGTCTAATAAGATGTCAACTCACAAATTTACATATCTCTTTTTGTGTTGTACAGCCACTACAACATGAACCGCATCAGGCTAGTCTGGTCTCGCATATGGAGCATCCTGTCAGATTTTTTTGTATCTGTTGGCTTGTCGGAGAATCTTTCTGTTGCAATATTCGTTATGGATTCACTACGACAACTTTCTATGAAGTTCTTGGAACGTGAGGAGCTGGCTAACTACAACTTCCAGAATGAATTTCTTCGACCATTTGTCATTGTTATGCAAAAAAGCAGTTCTGCTGAAATAAGAGAACTAATAGTTCGGTGCATTTCTCAAATGGTACTCAGCCGTGTCAGTAATGTAAAATCAGGGTGGAAAAGTGTTTTCAAGGTACATAATGTTTTCCTAGCATCCGCCTGTATGTGAACATATATGATTAAGCTTCAGGTTAGGAGGAAAAACGTTCAACCGAAGATACTATACTGAGTAGTTCATCTGCTCTTTTTTTCATTTCCTTTCAGGTTTTCACAACCGCAGCAGCTGATGAAAGGAAGAACATTGTGTTGCTGGCCTTTGAGACAATGGAAAAAATTGTCCGAGAGTATTTTTCATATATCACAGAGACGGAGGCAACAACCTTTACTGATTGTGTTAGATGCCTCATAACTTTCACAAACAGCAAATTCACCAGCGATGTTAGCCTGAATGCTATTGCATTTCTACGATTTTGTGCCCTAAAACTTGCAGAAGGAGGCCTTGTGTGGAATGAGAAGGGTAGGTCCAGCAGTCCCAGTACTCCAGTAACTGATGACCATGCACCAGATACCCAAAATTTTATGGATGCAGATGAAAACATATCATATTGGGTTCCTTTACTCACAGGTAATCTGTCATATTTTTAATCTGTAAATAATACCTTGATTTTAATGCATAAACATATTATGGGCTTTCGTCTCAAATAAAAGAAAAAAACATATTATGGGGATCTTACATATTTCGAATTCACATATTCCATTGCTAATTCGTCCAAGTGATTGAATTTGTTTTGCTGCGAGGTTAGGAAAGGACAGTTCCCTGCATTCTAATCAAAATTTATTTTTGTTACAGGATTGTCTAAGCTAACTGCTGATTCCAGACCAGCAATCCGTAAAAGCTCCCTGGAAGTGCTCTTTAATATTTTAAAGGATCATGGTCATATTTTCTCACGAACATTCTGGATTGGTGTTTTCAGTTCTGTTATTTATCCTATATTTAATAGCGTGTGGGGCGAGAATGATCTGCTTTCTAAAGACGAACACAGTTCATTCCCCTCTACATTTTCTCCACATCCTAGTGGAGTTTCTTGGGATGCTGAGACTTCAGCTATGGCGGCACAGTCTCTGGTAGACCTATTTGTCAGCTTTTTTACTGTCATAAGGTCTCAACTATCAAGTGTAGTGTCCTTACTTGCTAGTTTTATAAGAAGTCCAGCTCAGGGTCCTACAGTAGCTGGAGTTGGCGCGTTGCTGCGGTTGGCAGACGAATTGGGTGGCAGTTTCTCGAAAGATGAGTGGAAGGAGATTTTTTTGGCTGTGAAAGAAGCTGCTTCATTGACATTGTCTAGTTTCATGAAAACACTGAGAACCATGGATGATGTTCCAGATGAGGAAACGTTGTCTGATCAGGACTTTAGTAACGAAGATGACGTGGACGAGGACAGCCTGCAAACTATGTCTTATGTTGTTGCAAGAACAAAGAGTCACATCACCGTCCAGTTGCAGGTTGTTCAGGTATGTACAAAATGTTGTACTATAGATGATGAATTGCCAAGGTTTGACTAATACCAACAAATTGTTCTTTAAAAATCCCATACGAAAATGAATTTAGAAATGTTGTATGCTTTACCTTTGCCTTGCTCCAGAATAATGATCTCTCTTACCTTCTCTCACTACTCTTTCTCCTGTTCTCAGGTAGTGACTGATCTCTACCAAAATAATCAGCAGTCATTGTTGGCATCTCACGTCACTGTTATCCTGGAGATACTTTCATCAATCTCATCACATGCCCACCAGCTAAATTCTGATTTGATACTGCAAAAGAAAATGAGGAGAGCATGCTCTATCTTGGAGCTCTCTGAACCTCCCATGCTTCATTTCGAAAATGACACTCACCAGAACTACCTGGACATTCTTCAAGACCTACTGACATACAACCCAGGAGTGTCTTTGGAGCTAAACATAGAGTCTCAACTGATTACAGTGTGTGTGCAATTACTGAAGATGTACCTGAAGTGCACGTTGTTTCAGGGTTCAGAGTTGGAAGAAACCAGGCAGCCTAAAAACTGGATTCTACCCATGGGAGCAACATCGAAGGAAGAAGCAGCAGCAAGATCTCCACTAGTGGTTGCAGTGCTGAAGGCACTGAGGGAACTGAAAAGAGATTCATTCAAGAGGTATGCACCAACTTTCTTCCCATTGTTGGTGGAGCTTGTGCGGAGTGAGCACAGCTCTTCACAAGTCCCACAAGTCTTAAGCACCGTGTTCCATACATGTATGGGTCCAATGATGGATGAATAGAATAGGATGGTTGTAAGTGCATTGAAGTTTGACATTCGAGCACCTAAAGGATAGGTTACGAGCAGACACAAATCACTCTTTTCTTCTTTCGTTTTTTCTTCTCGTGTCTAATGAGTATTGACGAAAGAATGTGAGATTAACAGGTTTTGTGCGGTTGATTGCTTGTGCTGATATAGAGTAATTAATTACTGTTATAGAAACTAAGAAAAGGATGGTAAAAAATTTCTGCACTGCATATTTTCTTCCCTCCCAGTTGTGATTGTTAACGCTACTCATGAGCATATAATATTACAAATNATACTTGCCCTTTACTTTCCCTTGTTCATTTTTGTCTCTGAAATTGTGTTACCTGAGAAACTATCTACCTGCAAAATTAGCGAACTAAGCTGAAACCAGGTTTTCCTCTAACGTGGATAAACAATACGTACCCTAGTTCATTTTTGTCTCTGAAATTGTGTTTGCCTGAGAAACTATCTTTCTAAAAGGATTAGGGTTGACAAATACCGTGGATGAATGTTAGGATTTGAAGTCCTAACATGAATCTCATGAATTGGATTCTTTTTCCGGTCTTGTAGATCAGCTTACCATGTCGTTACAGACGTTGCAATATTGCGTTTTATGGTTGAAGTTTCATGGGGACCAATGCTTGCCGCATTCAGCGTGACACTTGATCAGAGTGATGACAGGCTTGCTGCAGTTGAATGCTTACGAGGCTTTCGGTACGCCGTTCATATTACAGCAGTTATGGGTATGCAAACGCAAAGAGATGCATTTGTCACTTCCATGGCCAAGTTCACAAATCTCCATTGCGCAGGAGATATGAAGCAAAAGAATGTCGATGCTGTTAAAGTAAGTTTCTTCTTATGAAAATCAGTTGTTTCTTTCTGTATTTGCTTTCCTCACATCCGGTTTTCAAGGTATAAGAACAGAGAGATGAAGCATTTTAAGGCATACTAACCTTAATATCATGTGTTTTAGTTTTCTGTTTCAACGGCTTTTTAATGTATTTTTCTCTACTGTAAAGTTCTCCTTCCCTCTATGGAGAGAAGCATGCGTGAATTGACCTCTTCATAACTTCATTATTGCTTATTTTGTTGTTCAGGCCATCATATCAATTGCCATTGAAGATGGTAATCACTTGCAAGATGCTTGGGAGCATATTTTGACTTGTCTTTCTAGAATAGAGCACTTGCAATTATTGGGCGAGGGTGCTCCAAGTGATGCATCTTATTTTTCCTCATCCGAGACGGAAGAGAAGAAAGCCTTGGGATTTCCTAACTTGAAGAAAAAAGGAGCCCTCCAGAATCCGGTGATGATGGCTGTTGTTCGAGGGGGCACATATGATAGCAGTGCAATTGGACCAAATATTCCAGGGCTTGTGAAGCAGGACCAGATCAATAACTTCATTGCAAACTTGAATTTGCTTGACCAGATCGGGAGTTTTCAGTTGAATAATGTATATGCTCATAGCCAGCGGTTGAAGACTGAAGCCATAGTAGCATTTGTTAAAGCTCTATGCAAAGTCTCTATGTCAGAACTACAGTCTCCTACGGATCCTCGAGTATTTAGCCTCACAAAATTAGTTGAGATCGCGTAAGAGTTTCTTCTTTTGATACTCTCTTTAGAACTCATAGAATGAGAAATGAACATACTGAATACATCTCATCTTGCCTTACTGAATTGGACATCAAGGTAGCACCATGAGAGTCTAATAAGATGTCAACTCACAAATTTACATATCTCTTTTTGTGTTGTACAGCCACTACAACATGAACCGCATCAGGCTAGTCTGGTCTCGCATATGGAGCATCCTGTCAGATTTTTTTGTATCTGTTGGCTTGTCGGAGAATCTTTCTGTTGCAATATTCGTTATGGATTCACTACGACAACTTTCTATGAAGTTCTTGGAACGTGAGGAGCTGGCTAACTACAACTTCCAGAATGAATTTCTTCGACCATTTGTCATTGTTATGCAAAAAAGCAGTTCTGCTGAAATAAGAGAACTAATAGTTCGGTGCATTTCTCAAATGGTACTCAGCCGTGTCAGTAATGTAAAATCAGGGTGGAAAAGTGTTTTCAAGGTACATAATGTTTTCCTAGCATCCGCCTGTATGTGAACATATATGATTAAGCTTCAGGTTAGGAGGAAAAACGTTCAACCGAAGATACTATACTGAGTAGTTCATCTGCTCTTTTTTTCATTTCCTTTCAGGTTTTCACAACCGCAGCAGCTGATGAAAGGAAGAACATTGTGTTGCTGGCCTTTGAGACAATGGAAAAAATTGTCCGAGAGTATTTTTCATATATCACAGAGACGGAGGCAACAACCTTTACTGATTGTGTTAGATGCCTCATAACTTTCACAAACAGCAAATTCACCAGCGATGTTAGCCTGAATGCTATTGCATTTCTACGATTTTGTGCCCTAAAACTTGCAGAAGGAGGCCTTGTGTGGAATGAGAAGGGTAGGTCCAGCAGTCCCAGTACTCCAGTAACTGATGACCATGCACCAGATACCCAAAATTTTATGGATGCAGATGAAAACATATCATATTGGGTTCCTTTACTCACAGGTAATCTGTCATATTTTTAATCTGTAAATAATACCTTGATTTTAATGCATAAACATATTATGGGCTTTCGTCTCAAATAAAAGAAAAAAACATATTATGGGGATCTTACATATTTCGAATTCACATATTCCATTGCTAATTCGTCCAAGTGATTGAATTTGTTTTGCTGCGAGGTTAGGAAAGGACAGTTCCCTGCATTCTAATCAAAATTTATTTTTGTTACAGGATTGTCTAAGCTAACTGCTGATTCCAGACCAGCAATCCGTAAAAGCTCCCTGGAAGTGCTCTTTAATATTTTAAAGGATCATGGTCATATTTTCTCACGAACATTCTGGATTGGTGTTTTCAGTTCTGTTATTTATCCTATATTTAATAGCGTGTGGGGCGAGAATGATCTGCTTTCTAAAGACGAACACAGTTCATTCCCCTCTACATTTTCTCCACATCCTAGTGGAGTTTCTTGGGATGCTGAGACTTCAGCTATGGCGGCACAGTCTCTGGTAGACCTATTTGTCAGCTTTTTTACTGTCATAAGGTCTCAACTATCAAGTGTAGTGTCCTTACTTGCTAGTTTTATAAGAAGTCCAGCTCAGGGTCCTACAGTAGCTGGAGTTGGCGCGTTGCTGCGGTTGGCAGACGAATTGGGTGGCAGTTTCTCGAAAGATGAGTGGAAGGAGATTTTTTTGGCTGTGAAAGAAGCTGCTTCATTGACATTGTCTAGTTTCATGAAAACACTGAGAACCATGGATGATGTTCCAGATGAGGAAACGTTGTCTGATCAGGACTTTAGTAACGAAGATGACGTGGACGAGGACAGCCTGCAAACTATGTCTTATGTTGTTGCAAGAACAAAGAGTCACATCACCGTCCAGTTGCAGGTTGTTCAGGTATGTACAAAATGTTGTACTATAGATGATGAATTGCCAAGGTTTGACTAATACCAACAAATTGTTCTTTAAAAATCCCATACGAAAATGAATTTAGAAATGTTGTATGCTTTACCTTTGCCTTGCTCCAGAATAATGATCTCTCTTACCTTCTCTCACTACTCTTTCTCCTGTTCTCAGGTAGTGACTGATCTCTACCAAAATAATCAGCAGTCATTGTTGGCATCTCACGTCACTGTTATCCTGGAGATACTTTCATCAATCTCATCACATGCCCACCAGCTAAATTCTGATTTGATACTGCAAAAGAAAATGAGGAGAGCATGCTCTATCTTGGAGCTCTCTGAACCTCCCATGCTTCATTTCGAAAATGACACTCACCAGAACTACCTGGACATTCTTCAAGACCTACTGACATACAACCCAGGAGTGTCTTTGGAGCTAAACATAGAGTCTCAACTGATTACAGTGTGTGTGCAATTACTGAAGATGTACCTGAAGTGCACGTTGTTTCAGGGTTCAGAGTTGGAAGAAACCAGGCAGCCTAAAAACTGGATTCTACCCATGGGAGCAACATCGAAGGAAGAAGCAGCAGCAAGATCTCCACTAGTGGTTGCAGTGCTGAAGGCACTGAGGGAACTGAAAAGAGATTCATTCAAGAGGTATGCACCAACTTTCTTCCCATTGTTGGTGGAGCTTGTGCGGAGTGAGCACAGCTCTTCACAAGTCCCACAAGTCTTAAGCACCGTGTTCCATACATGTATGGGTCCAATGATGGATGAATAGAATAGGATGGTTGTAAGTGCATTGAAGTTTGACATTCGAGCACCTAAAGGATAGGTTACGAGCAGACACAAATCACTCTTTTCTTCTTTCGTTTTTTCTTCTCGTGTCTAATGAGGATTGACGAAAGAATGTGAGATTAACAGGTTTTGTGCGGTTGATTGCTTGTGCTGATATAGAGTAATTAATTACTGTTATAGAAACTAAGAAAAGGATGGTAAAAAATTTCTGCACTGCATATTTTCTTCCCTCCCAGTTGTGATTGTTAACGCTACTCATGAGCATATAATATTACAAATGAGGTCGAAGTAAGGATTTGTGAAGATATATAATATTAAAAGAAAAAGAAAGGAGAAGACAAAGATGGGCCACTCGTAGCAAGTCATTTATACTTGAAATGAAGTGATGATATCTAAAGTGATAATCAATAAGAAAGCCACAACTTGTTTTTTGACCACCGAAAGTGAATCATTCATGGCTTGATGTTGATGATGATGATGATGATGATGATGAGTCAGGAGTGGAACTGCTTTCCTTGGTATGTCATTCCAAAGCGCCAATAAGGAGGAGCCACATCATAAGAGGCAGTAGTTTTACCGCCTCTCCGCCCACACTTGACCCTCCTGTATTGTATAGGTATCATCTCGGCTTTGGTCTCTGCTATCCCTGTGAAGGCGGCATGAGATAGTTCCAAGTGTTCCTTTGGGAAGTTGCACCAACCTCCGTAATCGGAGGACAGACCCGAATTGAGAGGACAGAAATCAGTGGCGGTGACCACCACGGAGGGGCTGCTTTGGAGGCACCAACGGATATGGTTCACGCACCGCACTTCTAGACAAGCTCCGCAGCTGCTTCCCCTGTTGAACAGCTTCCCGCTCAGGCCTGCGCTGTACCCGCCATAGCTGCTCTACCTCAGATCTCCATACCCACAAGCGCCTCCTATCACCACACCAATTTAGTCTAGTTAGTCATGACTGAGGAAAGAAGAAAGAAAAATAGAGGGGGAGAGAGAGAGAAGAGAACCAGTAGCGACGGAGGAGGAGCCGTCCCTGTCTCTGGAGAGCGTGGCTGTGGCTATCTTCCAGTCATCCTCGGCGGTGGCTTGAAAGAGGCGGCAGAGAATAAAGATGCACAATGCGANTGAGGTCGAAGTAAGGATTTGTGAAGATATATAATATTAAAAGAAAAAGAAAGGAGAAGACAAAGATGGGCCACTCGTAGCAAGTCATTTAGACTTGAAATGAAGTGATGATATCTAAAGTGATAATCAATAAGAAAGCCACAACTTGTTTTTTGACCACCGAAAGTGAATCATTCATGGCTTGATGTTGATGATGATGATGATGATGATGATGAGTCAGGAGTGGAACTGCTTTCCTTGGTATGTCATTCCAAAGCGCCAATAAGGAGGAGCCACATCATAAGAGGCAGTAGTTTTACCGCCTCTCCGCCCACACTTGACCCTCCTGTATTATACAGGTATCATCTCGGCTTTGGTCTCTGCTATCCCTGTGAAGGCGGCATGAGATAGTTCCAAGTGTTCCTTTGGGAAGTTGCACCAACCTCCGTAATCGGAGGACAGACCCGAATTGGGAGGACAGAAATCAGTGGCGGTGACCACCACGGAGGGGCTGCCTTGGAGGCACCAACGGATATGGTTCACGCACCGCACTTCTAGACAAGCTCCGCAGCTGCTTCCCCTGTTGAACAGCTTCCCGCTCAGGCCTGCGCTGTACCCGCCATAGCTGCTCTACCTCAGATCTCCATACCCACAAGCGCCTCCTATCACCACACCAATTTAGTCTAGTTAGTCATGACTGAGGAAAGAAGAAAGAAAAATAGAGGGGGAGAGAGAGAGAAGAGAACCAGTAGCGACGGAGGAGGAGCCGTCCCTGTCTCTGGAGAGCGTGGCTGTGGCTATCTTCCAGTCATCCTCGGCGGTGGCTTGAAAGAGGCGGCAGAGAATAAAGATGCACAATGCGAGTTGCTGAAGCCCAGAATCCATGAACACAACAAGCAGTGTTGTTGGGATCCTCACAGGTGGCAGACAAAAGCGATGCGTTTGAGAGGGTTGTGGGGTTCTTTTGATCATCATCTGGCTCCGCTTTTCAAGACTGGGTGTGGTGGGGATGCGACAAAAATTGCTCTGACATGTTTTGACTTTTTCCGTTTCAGATCAAAACAAAAAAAAGGAAAGGAATACAATACGTATTTCCGGCCCATCTCACTTGGCGGCCCACTTTCTACCCGTTATCTCAATAAGCATTGTGAAGTTTACGTATGGTTAGTACTTGTACTTAGTAGCGCGAGTATTGTAACGACGAGGTTCTATTTAACTCACACAAGAACAAAACCAGAAGCCCAGTTTAAAGCATTTTAAGAGAGAGAGAGAGAGAGAGGAATATGAGCCAATTTGAAATCAACAAAATGGTATCTTGCGGTTAACAGGTAAACTAAGATATGTGCTAAGCAATGAATTAGTTGAGTGAGAAAAATAAAAGATGTAACATCATCAAACATGAATATTTCGTGTCAAATGAAACAGCAAATTCAAATTGATCCAATAAGTCATGTAATTTAGTTCACAGTGACTGCTCAAATCTCTTGGGCCCTTACTAATTAAAAAGCCCAGAAGCAAAATAAATTAAGGTTAATTATTAAAATGAAAAATGTATAATGACGTAAAGAACAAATGGAAATCTGTGTCTTCCTATTTTACTTTAGAAGAAAATGGAAATGTTAAGAGACCAAATAAAAATGGAATGTATAAAATAAAATGGAAATCTGAGAACTCATGTTCTCTTTAAATAGCGACTATGAACCTCTTCTCCAGCAACGAGCATTGCTTCTCCATCCTTTGCTTTCGTTCGTCTTTTATTTTTTATTTTTGTGTGTGGTTTCTCCGGCTAACTCTACCATGAGTCGTCTTCTTCTTTATTTCAAGTATTTGAAACGAAATATTCTGACACATGCTACTAAAGTGGGTGAAAAGGAAGAGCTATGCAAGATGGGAGCACAACATCTTTCTTTGGCACTAACAAAGAACGTGGATATATCTGTTAAAGCATACGTTTCATCACAGTTTACGGTGGGAACAGATGTTCACAGCATTCGATCTCACCCCAGCGGTATTGTGTATTTGATCAATGAGCTACGTCAAGGTACGATTAAAGAATCGACTATTGACAGGGCAAAGTCTATGAAATCAGGCGATAGGAAGCGCTTGCTTGCAATGCTTGATAAGGAAGTGAAGACCGAAGAAGATAAATTCAAAAAGATAGAATCAAGAGAAGAACGAGACAAAGCTGACGCAATACTTGGAAAACGAAGGGTTTTTAAAAAAAACACAAAACACGCGCCTCACGCGCCTAAATTTTTCACTCAACTACTCGATCCCTTTCCCTCTCCCTTCACATTCGCCGATCTGGGTGTTGGCTCCCTCCGGCCACCATGGCCAAAAAAAACACAAAATATCCCTTCCTCGCAGTATCCCCACTTGTGCTGCTCCTCAAAAATCGACCCAACGTAATCAGTGCCGCCTGAATCGTCTGATTTAGCTGGCACGACTCCCAATGTACCCTGATCTGAGAATTTACCTGAGACCTCTAAGATCTCGGCTAACATCGAGACTCACGGCCACAGCATAACTCCCCCTCATGTAGAGGTGAATACCGCGGTGCTCGGAAACACAATTGCCCAAACCACTGCCATCAGGATCCCAGAGACCTCCGATGCCAGCCAGGGCACAAGCAATGGGTGCATCCAGCCGGATTCGACTCTGCCAAACACCCAACAACTAACCAGCGAGACCGCGCCAAATGCCATCCCTCCTTGGAAGAACCTCGTCAACGGTAACACTATAAAATTGGGGAAAAAGGTATCCCATTTACCCTTGACTCAGGTGAAGCTTGTGTCATGATTCCAAATTCTGTGATTGAAAAGAACAGGAAGGCATGGGACAGCTTCATCCTAGGTCAATTCTACGAAGAACCACCCTCGCGAGGAGCAGTGCAGGCCATTGCCAATGGAATATGGAGTCGCCAACGTAAGGACATTACGTTATCCAAGATGGAAGGAAATTCATTTCTTTTTAGAGTACCATGCCCAAATGCTCGCAGACGCATATTAAGTCAATGCCTCTGGCAAATCGATGGCCAATCAATGTTTGTAGCAAAGTGGTATCCAGACATCCAGGCTACAAAACCAGAACTGACCATGGTTCCCGTATGGCTTGAATTCGAGGGTGTTCCCCTTCAGTTCTTTAACCGGGAAGGGCTTGAGCACATTGCTGGGCTAGTTGGGCATCCTATCTGTTTACACCCGCATACGGAAAACCTGATAAATGTGGAGGTTGCCAAGGTTTACACTGTCATTGATCCCAGGAAGCCATTACTGGAAGCAGTTAATGCTCGTTTTGAATCCGGGGTGATCAAGCGTATTCAAGTGTCTAGTCCTTGGTTGCCATCATTGTGTAGTCATTGCAACAAGGTGGGTCACACAGTCTCTCGTTGCTCAAAAGCTCCCGCTACTTGTAATACTTGCGGTTCAGTCAAACACTTAACATCTGACTGCCCTAGAGCCAAAAAGGACAAACGCCAAGGGAAGCAACCTATTACCAGCCTGCTACCCATTACTGGTGCACCTCCTCTTGTGCCTCCACTCCATGACATAACCACTTCTTCAAATCCTACCATATCGCCAGTCCCTGTCCCAGCTACAGGAGTACCCCAATCTTCTGCTACAAGCTCAATGCCAATGGCGACTACTACCGATCCAAACAAAGCTAAAGCGCCACCACAAATCACTCACTCACCTATAAGAATCTCCCCCTCACGCTCTCTGGAGCTTGATGAAAGGAAGCTCTGTATTGATCTGCGAGACAACCTGTTCTCCCCCTTATCGACCAAAGAAGACAACGTTGATGATGATACCTCCGGAACAAGCTCTGATAGTCCCTCTGACGAGGATGACAATCCGGTAGTGAATGAGGATCGGTTCCTGAAGGTCGTATCTAAGCGAATGCAGAGACAGAAGATGCGTAAAGCTCGGGCAGGAGGCCCCGTAAACCTCTAACCCCAATATCCTTTTATGGATATTTTTTTGTTGGAATGTAAGAGGTCTAAACGACCCTGTAAAGCGGAGACATCTTCGGAAATGGTTGAAAGTACATCAACCACTTTTTGGTGGGATAGTAGAAACCCACGTCAGCCCATTGAATGCATAAGCTATAGTATCTCGTGCATTCCCTGGCTGGTCTTTTGATAACAACTATGAATTCTCTGAACTTGGAAAGGTATGGATCGTTTGGCATCCTTCTGTTCAGGTAACTGTTTTACGGAAATCCTTGTAGATGATCACATGTCAGGTGAAACTGCCGTTTGTTCATCAGCATCTAGTTATCTCTATTGTCTATGCTTCCTCAACCTCTGCCTCAGTGAGAAAGGACCTATGGGAGGAGATTGTTGAGATTGCTGCTATGCCTACTGTTTCAAGTAAGCCATGGACTGTTCTGGGTGATTTCAACCAAACACTGTTTCCCCATGAACACTCCACACAAGGAAAGAACCTTTCCTCTTCAGGTATGCATGACCTTGAACAATGTTTAACAACTGCCTCACTAGCGGATCTCCCCTACTGTAGCAACACTATCACGTGGACAAATAAACACACCATTGGTCTAGTCGCTAAGAAGCTGGATAGAATCATTGTAAATGATGAGTGGATTGAAAGTTTCCCAACTACGTTAGCTGTCTTTGTTGAGCCTGAATTCTCGGATCACAGTCCTTGCTGCCTATTCATAGATAGCCACGCTCCAAAGAGGAAGAAGCCTTTCAAATTCTTGGTCCTACTAAATCAAAACCCGGATTTTGCTCCCTTAATCAAGCTCTGGTGGGATTCACTCGCTTTTGATGGAACAAAAATGTTTATAATAGCAAAAAAGCTGAAAATGCTCAAGCCGGTGATTCGAGATTTTAGCACTACTAACTACTCAGGTATTGAAAAGAGGGTTCAGGACGCTTACACTGATCTCATCTGTTGCCAGCAGGAACTACTGCATGCTCCGTCAACCGACCTAGTCATGCAAGAGAAAGAAGTATTCAAAACTTGGTGTGCTCTAGCAAAAGCGGAAGAGTCCTATCTCAAACATAAATCCCGAATTTGTTGGTTAGAGGAGGGTGACAAAAACTCAAGGTTCTTCCACCGATCAATTATCACCAGACAAGGGTTCAATGAAATTATCCTCCTTCTCGATGGAAATGATCTTGTGGTGGACTCGAAACAGGGTATTCAAGACTTAGTGGTGGATTTTTACAAAAACCTACTTAGCAATCAAACTCAAAACAATGTCACATCTGTCTCAGAGATTGCTGCTCTAACTCCTCAACGATGCTCACCGAGTTATATCTAATCTCTCATCTCACCGGTTACACCCGCGGAGATCCGACAGGTTATCTTCTCATTGCCTAGGAACAAAGCTCCAGGTCCAGACAACTATTGTGTAGAATTATTCACAGCTCACTGGGACACAGTCGGACCTTCTATAACTGAGGCTGTCCTCGAATTCTTTACTACAGGGAAAATGCTCAAGCAATGGAATGCCACAATCTTGACCCTGATCCCTAAAGTTCCAAATGCAACACCCTCTACAAAGTAGTCTCTAAAATCCTAGCAAATCGTCTCAAGAAGGTCCTCCCTGATCTCATATCCAGTAACCAGTCTGCCTTCATACAAGGGAGACTACTTGTGGAAAATGTTTTCCTTGCCACTGAGCTTGTGCAAGGTTTCAATCAGAAGAACATCTCCTCAAGAGGTATGCTTAAGGTGGATCTTATGAAGGCTTTTGACTCGGTTCATTGGAACTTTATAATCAACACGCTCAAAGCAATGGAGTTCCCCACCCAGTTCATTTCATTGATCCATCAATGCATCTCAACGACAAGCTTCTCTGCCTGCATCAACGGAGAACTATGTGGCTATTTCAAGGGAGCAAAAGGTTTGCGTCAAGGCGACCCTCTCTCACCATATTTGTTTGTCCTGGCCATGGAAGGACTCTCACAAATCCTCATGAAAGGTTTCAGTACAAATCAAATAGGTTCACACCCAGCTGCTAAAGACCCGCTCATCTCTCATTTGGCATTCGCATATTACATTATGATCTTCTTCGATAGCAAGACCAGCTCTCTCGCTAATATTGCTGTAACTCTCGAGAGGTTCTCCAGAATATCTGGTCTTACAATGAACCTAAGCAAGACGGACCTTTATGTAGCTGGAGTGAACCACATTGAAGCTTCTCAGATGGCTTCTTTAGGCTTCAACATCGGTTCACTGCCAATACGCTACCTTGGGCTTCCACTAATGCACCGGAAACTAAGACTAGCGGAGTACAGACCTCTTCTGCAGAATCTCACCAATCGGTTCTCTTCCTGGGGTTCTCGAGCTTTATCCTATGCTGGTAGACTCCAACTTATTGCGTCAGTCATCTATGACACTATTAACTTCTGGATGTCTGCGTTTATCCTCCCAAGGGTTGCATTAAAAAAATTGAGATTCTCTGCAGGAATTTTTTTATGGAATGGTGATGTGTCCAAAACTGGTTCAGCAAAAGTGGCTTGGGTAAACATAGGAAGGTGGCTTGGGACTCCGGTCTTTAACCCACTGGAACAAAACCCTGATCTTCAAGCTTATTTGGAGATTGTTTACAGCAAGAGACTACCTATAAGCCCTTTGGATGCGCAACAATAAGATAAAAGACGGATGCTTTTGGGACTTGGACATGAAAAAACAGAGCTCAGGTACACTGATTGCTATGCTCAAGCTCCGCCATATTGCGAGCAAATTCCTAAAAGCAAAGTTGGGCAATGGTCAACAAATAAGCTTTTGGTTCGATAATTGGACTCCATTTGGAGCGCTTATCGACTTCATGGGGATCACCGGACCAGCTCAAACTGGCATTTCTCTCCAAGGAAAAGTCATTGCTGCTGCCTCTGCATCAGGATGGTCCCTCAGACCAGCAAGATCACCACAAGCCGAGACACTGTAAATCTACCTTACCACTGTTCCATCACCTACTCTCTCCACGACATCGGATTCTTATGCTTGGCAAATTGGATCAGAGGAGTTAGCCAACTTCTCAACATCCAAAACATGGGAAAATCTTAGACCTCGGGCTAACCCTATACCGTGGACAAAACAAGTTTGGTACAAAGGCGCTATACCTAGGCACGCTTTCCTTTTCTGGCTGATGCATCAAGATAGGCTGTCCACAAGGTCTCGACTGGTTCGATGGGGATTACCGTTTGACCCTAGCTGTTGTATTTGTGGCTTTGCTCGGGAAACTCGCGAGCACCTGTTCTTGAGATGTGAATTCAGTGAAACGGTTTGGACTAAAGTCACTCGACGTCTCGGTTACAGACCTTTCACTTTCCACACATGGGACGCTTTCATGGCTTGGTTGGATCTCAAAGACTCCACTTCTCCACGATGCCTCCGAATATTGACTGCACAAGCCACCCTCTATGCAATTTGGTTGGAACGAAATAACATGTATCACAACAACATCTCGACAGATGCCCACACCATATTCAAGCAACTGGATAGGCAAGTTCGAGACACTATTTTGGCAAAACATCTTTTACTTGACTGGCTGAAATATGACTAGGTTTACCTACTTACGTTCGATTAACGAATTACTTATACCATATTTTTATTTTTTTGAGCAAGGTGATGAGCGCTATATAACGCTTTTGTAAATTCAGCAAACATTATATTTTCAAAAAAAAAAAATACTTGGAAAACCAAAAGAGGCAAAACTGGGAGAAAACCAAGTAGGAGAGGACAACAAGGTTTTCAACGGGTTCATAGATAAAGTCATGGATAAGATCCCTTCAAAAACAACAACAGCTGCTAGTCTAACCTATAACTTCTGGATAAACCTTGCACTTGGGGTTGCACATGATGAGCCGGAGGATTACGAAATCAACGAGGAGGACGGCTCAAAACTTTTAGGTTTCATGGATGAGGAACTGATTGTCCACGAGATTTTGTTGAATCAGAAGGGCTTTATCTACAGAGTCGATGGCGAAGAACTCTCGTTCAAGGGTTATGATGCCATAGTTAGCGATTTCATGAAGAAGAGAAACAACTGACGTAATTGAAGCGGTGGGAATTTATTTTCATAAAACCAAATATCAGGTCTCAGATGAATGCTTGCACCATGCAATTCCAGTTTTTTTTTTTTTTTTTTTTTTTTTTTTTTTTTTTTTTTTTTTTTTTNAAAATGTACTTTTCTAAATTTTCAACAAACCAATTAAACGAATCTGTGGAACAAATAAAAGAGGTGCTTCAGTCAGGTTTATATCTTTGCGATGGGTTGTTAATCTCAAAAAAAATAAAATCTCAACTTTTATTTAACTTGGATTTTACTCAAAATTAATTAATTACCCAAACGTTCTAGCACTGTCCTGAAATTTATTGATAAACACATACAAACAAACAAACAAACAAACAAAAGTATGCAAATGTGATTAGTAAAAGACGTTCTTATTTTGCGATTGCCATGTTCCAGTTGAATCTTACACCGAGTCTGGGAGAATTTTAGAGATTCTAAGATGTAATTATAACAAAAAAAAAAAAAAAAAAATTTAAAAAGAAAAGAAAAATGGAAATAAGGTAGTACGTAGCCGAGACATAAGTAACTCAATAACTAATATTACTCTTGTTTTGGTGGAAACCAGTAAGGGGCTGGGAACGGTTGTGGGCCTCCGCTCTCGTACTCTTCATCGTCCATGCATGTTATTCCGAAGTTGTGGTTGCCCACGTAATAGACGCAGTTTGGGCGCTGGTCATATAAGCACGCAGCTGGGAGACAAAACGGTTCAGCCTTGGAGAGGAATATGCAGATACCTCCAAAGTCTTTAGTATAGACCGCGTTTCCTTCCTTGTCTAGCCTCAACACTTGGAAATGATCCCACTCCACTCTCCCCTTCTTACGGGGGTTGCTCTCTGCCAACCATTTCACCATAAAAGTCTCACCAGTTTGTGACGACTCCACCAAGTAGTGTTCCATTCTGCTACACGAATCGAACAACTTCCACTAGCACTTTCTCACTGTATCGCTTCTGGCAAACTCATCCAAACTCTTCACATACCTGTCCTTCACCACGCGATGCTCAGGATACGAAAACATCTGCAGCTTGGGTTTGTGCCTGTGTCTCCCAAGATCCCATCATCCAGTGTAATTGCCTCCAGAAGCGGGGATCGAGAACATCTCATCTCTCTTGGAGTATATTACGTGGGTGGAGAAGAAGCTGGGGTCTGTGATTCTGATGTTGGTCCACTTGCAATTTTTTTGAGCAGGCCTGCACAAGCTGAGTTGAGGTCCCATGAACTTAACAGCCACGATGCACTCTTCATCTTCGGGAGAAGAAGAGGACATGGCCACATTGGTTACAACTTGGGTTTGGCAATGAGGCAGTGTTACAAGAGGAGGAAGGGAAATGCGTTTCGGGTCTGTATCCGATGCACTTGGGTCTAGATCATCTTGAAGACACACGACCCCGTTCTTCAAAGTTGCTACCCAACCATGGGATGCTCCTATGGTTCCCATCTCCTTCACCAACTCCATAGGCACTTTCTTTTCCGTGAAGTTAATCTCTCCCTCAATGTAGTTGTACATAGCGAGATCTCCAACATCGCCATCTCTCAAAGTAGATCCACATGGTTCAACTTCGAAGATGCAACTAGA
>NC_025694.1:35276-41287 GCF_000633955.1 Camelina sativa
CTTGAAGACACACGACCCCGTTCTTCAAAGTTGCTACCCAACCATGGGATGCTCCTATGGTTCCCATCTCCTTCACCAACTCCATAGGCACTTTCTTTTCCGTGAAGTTGATCTCTCCCTCAATGTAGTTGTACATAGCGAGATGTCCAACATCGCCATCTCTCAAAGTAGATCCACATGGTTCAACTTCGAAGATGCAACTAGAGAAGCACCGAGCGGTGAGGTGTCTCTGCGGAATCATAGTTGATATAGATCAGATATGAAAACAGAGAAAAAAAAACCCATCCAAGACGACGAGATAAAGAGGATAGGAGGGTAAGCCTTACCGGGAGGGAGAGCGATAGCCGGCTGAGAAACAAAGACATGGTTAGTTATAAGCCGACGATGATAAAACGAAGGTGGTAAACAAATTAATTATCCATTCCTCCTCCACAAATATTATATACAAACGAATGAGATACACTTGACCACCAAGTCTTGTCACTGATTGACTTTCCCAATAACTTTCCCTAAAACCCCTACTAATATATTCTCGTTTTAAAATAAGGAATCATATCATTAATGTTTTGGTATACGTTGAGGACTGATGAGTACGCAAGTAGAAAAACATGGAATTAACTATTACAAAACAGTCCTTACCTGATGAAGGGATATATTTCGTTTTTAATAAAGATTTTGTAATGGTTGATGAAAAAAAGGAAAAAGGATTTTTGTAATTAGGTAATAAAATACAAAAAAAAAAAGGTTTTGTTATAAAAAGGCTCCCTTAAAAAAAAAAGGCTCCCTTTCAATATACATATATAATATATAATTTTTAAACTCATTAACTCTCATGCAAAAATTGGGAAAGTCAATCAGTGGTAAGACTTGGTGGTCAAGGGCATTCTCATTCGTTTGTATTTTATATTTATGGAGGAGGAACTGAGGAAGAAATAATTATTTTGTTTTACCACTTTCATATTAACATCGTCGGCTCTTAATTAGGAGAAACTATCACTAATCATGTCTTCGTTTCTCAGCCGGTTCTCGCTCTCCGTCCGGGTAAGCTGCCTCCGATCGCCTAGGTGCTTTTTCTCTGTTTTCATGTCTAATCTATTAACTATCATGTCTTAACGCAGAGACATCTCACGGCTCGGTGCTTCTCGTCTTCTTCCATCTATTACATCCTGGGTGCTGAACCATCTTTGAGAGATGGGGATATCGGAAATCTGAAGATTCATGCTCTTGGTTGTTGTGACAGGGTTACGGAAAAGAAGGTGCCTATGGAGTTACTCAAGGAAATGGGAACCATAGGAGCTTCCCATGGCTGGGTAGCAACTTTGAAGAATGGCATAGTACATTTTCAAGACGACCTAAACCTGAGTGCATCCGATATAAACCCAAAACGTATTTCCCTGCCTCGTCTTGTAACTCTGCCTCATTGCCAAACCAAAATTGTAACCAACGTGGCCATGTCCTCTTCTTCTCCCGAGGATGAAGAATGTATCGTGGCAATCAAGTTCATGGGACCTCAACTCAGCTTTTGCAGGCCTGCTCAAAGAAACTGCAAGTGGACCAACATCAAAATCACAGACCCCAGCTTCTTCTCCTCCCATGTAATGTACTCCAAGAGAGAGGAGATGTTTTCGATGCCCGCTTCTAGAGGCCACTACACAGGATCATGGGATCTTGGGAAATACAAGCACAAACCCAAGCTGAAGATGCTGCAGATTCCTGATCATCCCGAAATGACAAAGAGCGAGTGGCAGCGGTTGGATTCGTGTTGCATGAAGCAACACTACTTGGTGGAGTCGAGAAACACAGGTGAGACTTTTATGTTGAAGTGGTACACAGAGAGCAGGCCCCCTAGGAAGAGTTTTAGGGAATGGGACCATTTCCTTGTGTTGAGGCTAGACGAGGAAGGAAACGCTGTGTATACTAAAGACATTGGAGATGTCAGCATTTTCCTCTCCAAGGCTGAATCTTTCTGTTTCCCGGCTAGCTTGTACGGGGTACCTGAAAACTGCGTCTTTTTCTTGGGGAAGCACGACTTTGGCATCGTCCGACTCAGCGATCATCACAAGGGAGGTGGTCCTTTAACCCACCCGGTACCTTACTTCTTTGCACATCAATCTCCATCTATAAAAGACTAATAGTACTCTGTTTCTCTTTTAAACCTCAAACTCCTCTATTTTATGCATAGGTTTTTGTTTTTGTTTGCCATTTTACCAAAACGTATAAAAAAAATCAACACGGGCCTTTTCCGAAAAACAGACATTTCCGACAAACACCAAACTAAAACAGAAAGTTGAAACAAAACAGCCTTGTTCAATCTTCTTCAGCTTTGGCTCTGTTATTGTACATAATAGTAGCTAGGAAGTCGAGAACCCGGCAAGGGAAAGTGAAAACTTGATTATAAATCCTCTAACTGGGACTCCTTTTGCGATTTTAATTTAAAAATTTGTTTCCTTCTTTTCGTGCTCCTGTGAAGTAGAAAAGAATCTACGTACACTTTGTACGTGTTAATGGAGATAGAAAAAGGGTAGAGCATCAATAGGATACAAGTGTTTTGAGTTGAAGAGAAAAAGATAAGACATATAAAGAGAGACTCAAGTAAGGGGGCTTGTGAAAGTTCTGGATCACCAACCGTCATCTCATTTGGCGGCCCACTTTCAATCCGATGAAGGAGAGAAGAAGTAGACAAAGGAAAGAGCTAGTAAGAAGAAATTTGTATTATTCTAATATAAGAGGCTAAAAAAAATCAATCAAACCCAAACAGTGATGTCCTTAAGGGGAAGAAGAGTGCAATGAGGTAGGGGTATATGGTGGATGAGAACATGTGTGTATGATGACGACTCTTCTCTGCTCAAGTTGTGGCTGCTCGACTTGTCCATTATGGTTCCATCTCTGTACACAAACACAGCAGTATCATCATCTTCCATGCGACGCCATTTTCTGTTTTTATCCTTGACACGTTGAAGCGGCATTCCCCTGCAGTTGAATGGGATGGAGGCACATATTTATTTTAAATTTCCATAATTGATTCTCCCAGAAATTAAGGACTAACCAACCAACCAACCAACCTAACCTGACATGGAAGAGATCGGAGACATCAAGAAAGAAGGCCAATGCGTCGATAAAGGCCTGGTAGGTGGTGATATGAAGGCCGTCGATGTGGGGATAGGGGAGCCTGGGCCTGGGGTGGTTGGTGGTGGGAGAAGAGAGGAAAACGTACTCTTTGAAACCTAAAGAGTCCTCCTGGTGGTCCTGGGGGATGAAGCCCATGGTGGACATGATCGGTTCGAGCTCGTCGTGGGTCATAACCGGCTTGAAGGTTCTCGTGTGCCACAAGGCCAGTTTCCTCATACACTCCTCCATCTCTCTCTCTATCGATCCCCTCTGCCTCTCTGCTCGAGACTGAGTCTTCCTTCTTGGGGATTATCTCGTTATTCTTGCTTTCGTTTTTTTTTGCCCTTGTTTTTCTTTTTATTCACAAAACTGCCATTTGTCCCACGTGGCCTTCATCATCATCTTTAAACAAAACAAAGTGTGTCGTGTGAGCCCTCAATTTCAATATTTCTAATTAGGGTTGTTGCTGCTGCTGCTGCTGCTGCTAAGTAGTGGTTGTGGTTGTGGTTGTAATTGTTGTTCCTCTTCGCCTTCTCATCCCCCATGGCCATGATGAATCTTCTTCTTCTTCTTCTTCTTCTTCTTCTCGCTGTTCTTCATCTTTGCCTCCTTTCTGCGGTGGCCGGCGACGATGCGATCGTCTCCAGATTCCAGGAGTATCTCCGAATCAACACGGTTCAACCCAACCCGGACTACTACAAAGCCGTTGACTTTATAATATCTCAGGCAAAACCCCTCTCCCTCGAATCTCAGACGATCGAACTCGTCAAGGGAAAGCCGCTTCTCCTCCTCAAATGGGTTGGCTCCGACCCGACCCTCCCTGCCCTTCTCCTCAACTCCCACACCGATGTCGTTCCCTTCGAGGAGTCCAAGTGGACCCACCACCCTCTCCAAGCTCACGTCGACCATACCACCGGCAACATCTACGCCAGGGGTTCCCAGGACATGAAGTGCGTCGGGATGCAGTACCTCGAGGCCATTCGCAAGCTCCAGTCTTCTGGCTTCCACCCACTCCGATCCGTCTACCTCTCCTTCGTCCCCGATGAAGAGATCGGCGGCCACGACGGCGCTGAGAAGTTCGCCGAATCCCACTTCTTCAAGACCTTGAGCATCGCGATCGTGCTCGACGAAGGTAGGTACAGCTCTTTTCTTCTCGATTTCTTGATTCTTCTATCTTTTTTTTTTTTTTATTATTAACAAAAGCTGTGTGGTGTCAGGCCTGCCATCGCCTACTGAGAGTTACAGAGTATTCTATGGAGAGAGGAGTCCCTGGTGGCTGGTGATTAAGGCTAAAGGTCCACCTGGCCATGGTGCCAAGCTCTATGATAACTCTGCCATGGAGAATCTCCTCAAAAGCATTGAGAGTATTCGCAGATTCAGAGCTTCCCAGTTTGATCTGCTCAAAGCTGGCGGCACGGCTGAAGGCGATGTCGTCAACATTAACATGGTCTTCCTCAAGGCTGGCACACCTTCTCCAACTGTAACTACTACTTACTTGTCTCCCTCCCTTTTTTGTATCTCTATCTTCCCAAGTGTTGATGTTACTACTGCATCATCTCACCAAAATTGGGCTCTCTTTATTTCCTCCTCACAGGGTTTCGTAATGAATCTGCAACCATCTGAGGCAGAAGCTGGTTTCGACATTCGTATCCCACCCAGCGTTGATGCTGAAGCACTCGAAAGACGTTTGGTGGAGGAATGGGCTCCAGCATCACGAAACATGTCCTTTGAGGTAATTTCTGTATCTCTTCTTTGTCAATGTTTTAGTCTTGATGAAGGCAAAGCCCCCCCCCCCTAGCATAGGCATAGCATAGTTAGACAAATTCAGATGCAAGTTACCTGGCTGAGAGGACCTCTTTTGGACAACTTTAACTAATTAAGATGTGTTAGCTGGGGCAGTTCAAGCAGAAGCTTACGGGGAAGAAGTTCCTCACAGCAGCAGATGATTCAAATCCGTGGTGGGGGCTCTTGGAAAATGCTGTCAAGGAAGCCGGAGGTAGGACCAGTAAGCCTGAGATTTTCCCTGCATCAACGGATGCTCGCTACTTTCGCAAGGCTGGCGTGCCTGCGTTTGGGTTCTCTCCCATATCAAACACTCCCAGTTTGCTTCATGACCACAATGAGGTACCGCCTGGTTGCATATAATAATAATTAACTTCATTGATTCACTTTGCTCCATTGTTTGGATCATTTTTTTGCTTTATTGCTGCAGTATCTGGGTAAAACTGAGTACTTGAAGGGCATTGACGTGTATGTTTCAATCATCAAAGCTTATGCATCTTATGAAAGCAAAAGTGGTTCACGAGATGAGTTATGAAGGGTCTGCGTAGCTACATCCCATTTCAAGTCTTCCTGTAGCAAATGTGTACAATCAATAAGATCATATCATGTGGGTGTGGTACATCAGACCAGGCTGTGGTTTGCAAATTGATCATTCTTCTAGTTTTCTAAACTGTATTGTGATTGTGTTTCAACCAGTTTCCCACTCAAACAGAAGTCTTATTTTTCTCGCTGCTAAACTCTCAGTACACACATAGTGCTCTTAGTTTATTTCCATTGTCGGTGATGGGCCGTACGAAATAGGCCCATTGGCATTGATCCAATACGAATTCCATTTAAAATTTAAACCTTTCTTCCATATCTCTATTTTCGGACCAAAATCTCGTATACTTTTATCATCAAAACAACACAGTAGTTCAGTGGTTGCCAGCTCTCAAAACAACACAGTAGTTTAGTGGTTGCAAGCTCTATGTACACGCGCGTATGTACAAGATTCGAATCCTACTATATAGGATGCAACTGGTACAATTAGGAGATATGCGGATTGTTCCTGGTACAAAAAATTATTAAAAGGATAGTTTTGTTCTTTCGTTAAAGAATGGGTAGTGAAAATAAGGGGGATT
>NC_025694.1:47400-49470 GCF_000633955.1 Camelina sativa
GGTGTCAGGCCTGCCATCGCCTACTGAGAGTTACAGAGTATTCTATGGAGAGAGGAGTCCCTGGTGGCTGGTGATTAAGGCTAAAGGTCCACCTGGCCATGGTGCCAAGCTCTATGATAACTCTGCCATGGAGAATCTCCTCAAAAGCATTGAGAGTATTCGCAGATTCAGAGCTTCCCAGTTTGATCTGCTCAAAGCTGGCGGCACGGCTGAAGGCGATGTCGTCAACATTAACATGGTCTTCCTCAAGGCTGGCACACCTTCTCCAACTGTAACTACTACTTACTTGTCTCCCTCCCTTTTTTGTATCTCTATCTTCCCAAGTGTTGATGTTACTACTGCATCATCTCACCAAAATTGGGCTCTCTTTATTTCCTCCTCACAGGGTTTCGTAATGAATCTGCAACCATCTGAGGCAGAAGCTGGTTTCGACATTCGTATCCCACCCAGCGTTGATGCTGAAGCACTCGAAAGACGTTTGGTGGAGGAATGGGCTCCAGCATCACGAAACATGTCCTTTGAGGTAATTTCTGTATCTCTTCTTTGTCAATGTTTTAGTCTTGATGAAGGCAAAGCCCCCCCCCCCTAGCATAGGCATAGCATAGTTAGACAAATTCAGATGCAAGTTACCTGGCTGAGAGGACCTCTTTTGGACAACTTTAACTAATTAAGATGTGTTAGCTGGGGCAGTTCAAGCAGAAGCTTACGGGGAAGAAGTTCCTCACAGCAGCAGATGATTCAAATCCGTGGTGGGGGCTCTTGGAAAATGCTGTCAAGGAAGCCGGAGGTAGGACCAGTAAGCCTGAGATTTTCCCTGCATCAACGGATGCTCGCTACTTTCGCAAGGCTGGCGTGCCTGCGTTTGGGTTCTCTCCCATATCAAACACTCCCAGTTTGCTTCATGACCACAATGAGGTACCGCCTGGTTGCATATAATAATAATTAACTTCATTGATTCACTTTGCTCCATTGTTTGGATCATTTTTTTGCTTTATTGCTGCAGTATCTGGGTAAAACTGAGTACTTGAAGGGCATTGACGTGTATGTTTCAATCATCAAAGCTTATGCATCTTATGAAAGCAAAAGTGGTTCACGAGATGAGTTATGAAGGGTCTGCGTAGCTACATCCCATTTCAAGTCTTCCTGTAGCAAATGTGTACAATCAATAAGATCATATCATGTGGGTGTGGTACATCAGACCAGGCTGTGGTTTGCAAATTGATCATTCTTCTAGTTTTCTAAACTGTATTGTGATTGTGTTTCAACCAGTTTCCCACTCAAACAGAAGTCTTATTTTTCTCGCTGCTAAACTCTCAGTACACACATAGTGCTCTTAGTTTATTTCCATTGTCGGTGATGGGCCGTACGAAATAGGCCCATTGGCATTGATCCAATACGAATTCCATTTAAAATTTAAACCTTTCTTCCATATCTCTATTTTCGGACCAAAATCTCGTATACTTTTATCATCAAAACAACACAGTAGTTCAGTGGTTGCCAGCTCTCAAAACAACACAGTAGTTTAGTGGTTGCAAGCTCTATGTACACGCGCGTATGTACAAGATTCGAATCCTACTATATAGGATGCAACTGGTACAATTAGGAGATATGCGGATTGTTCCTGGTACAAAAAATTATTAAAAGGATAGTTTTGTTCTTTCGTTAAAGAATGGGTAGTGAAAATAAGGGGGATTTTCAAATTGGATATGGAGCAAAACGGGCCATAGAGATTTTAATCCTCTATTTTCTAAGGTAATCAAAAAACAAATACAGAGAGTCTCTGGCTCTGCTCTGCTCCCAAATGATGACGTCCTCTGGAAGCTCCCTCTTATGGCGGAGCCGTGCACCTGCCCCTGCTCTTCCGCCTCGGTCGCAGCCGTTGTCTAAAGCTCTCTCCTTTCCCTTCTCTTCTGCTTTAGGAGGGTTTATTCACAGAGCCCCTCTTTCTTGTTCAGCTGAAATCTCCTCGGACAGTGCCCTGGTGCAGAGCCGGCCTGCCCCTGATTTCAATCGTAAGCTCACCTTTAAAGTTTATGTAATTGATACTTTCCGGCGAATCATCGAATTAAG
>NC_025694.1:49508-53105 GCF_000633955.1 Camelina sativa
AGCCTGGTCTGAGTTCGCTCAGAATGTGTCTGGAGAATGGGACGGTTTCGGAGCAGATTTTTCACGCCAAGGACAACCGCTTGAACTACCTGAATCAGTGGTTCCAGAAGCCTATCGAGAATGGGAAGTGAAGGTGTTTGATTGGCAGACGCAGTGTCCCACCCTTGCCCAGCCCGACGCACACGCCTTTCTTTACAAGTCCATCAAACTCCTCCCCACCGTTGGATGTGAAGCNTACTTGTCTCCCTCCCTTTTTTGTATCTCTATCTTCCCAAGTGTTGATGTTACTACTGCATCATCTCACCAAAATTGGGCTCTCTTTATTTCCTCCTCACAGGGTTTCGTAATGAATCTGCAACCATCTGAGGCAGAAGCTGGTTTCGACATTCGTATCCCACCCAGCGTTGATGCTGAAGCACTCGAAAGACGTTTGGTGGAGGAATGGGCTCCAGCATCACGAAACATGTCCTTTGAGGTAATTTCTGTATCTCTTCTTTGTCAATGTTTTAGTCTTGATGAAGGCAAAGCCCCCCCCCCCTAGCATAGGCATAGCATAGTTAGACAAATTCAGATGCAAGTTACCTGGCTGAGAGGACCTCTTTTGGACAACTTTAACTAATTAAGATGTGTTAGCTGGGGCAGTTCAAGCAGAAGCTTACGGGGAAGAAGTTCCTCACAGCAGCAGATGATTCAAATCCGTGGTGGGGGCTCTTGGAAAATGCTGTCAAGGAAGCCGGAGGTAGGACCAGTAAGCCTGAGATTTTCCCTGCATCAACGGATGCTCGCTACTTTCGCAAGGCTGGCGTGCCTGCGTTTGGGTTCTCTCCCATATCAAACACTCCCAGTTTGCTTCATGACCACAATGAGGTACCGCCTGGTTGCATATACAATAATTAAGTTCATTGATTCACTTTGCTCAATCGTTTGGAGGATCATCATTTTGCTTTATTGCTGCAGTATCTGGGGAAAGCTGAGTACTTGAAGGGCATTGACGTGTATGTTTCAATCATCAAAGCTTATGCATCTTATGAAAGCAAAAGTGATTCACGAGATGAGTTATGAAGGGTCTGCGTAGCGTACAGCCCATTTCAAGTCTTCCTGTAGCAAATGTGTACAATCAATAAGATCATATCATGTGTGTGGTACATCAGACCAGGCTGTGGTTTGCAAATTGATCATTCTTCTAGTTTTCTAAACTGTATTGTGATTGTGTTTCAACCAGTTTTCCACTCAAACACAAGTTTTATTTTCTCGCTGCTAAACTCTCAGTATCTATCTCTATCGGAGTACACAGACAGAGTGCTCTCAGTTTTTCTTTCCATTGTCGTTGATGGGCCGTACGAAATAGGCCCATTGGCATGATCCAGTACGAAATCAATTTAAAATTTAAACCTTTCTTCGCTATCTCTTTTTTTTTTTCTAAGGTAATCAAAGAATATACAGAGTCTCTGGCTCTGCTCTGCTCCCAAATGATGATGACGTCCTCTGGAAGCTCCCTCTTATGGCGGAGCCGTACAACTGCCCCTGCTCTTCCGCCTCGGTCGCCGCCGTTGTCTAAAGCTCTCTCCTTTCCCTTCTCTTCTGCTTTAGGAGGGTTTATTCACAGAGCCCCTCTTTCTTGTTCAGCTGAAATCTCCTCGGATAGTGCCCTGGCGCAGAGCCGGCCTGCCCCTGATTTCAATCGTAAGCTCACCTTTAAAGTTTGTATAATTGATGCTTTCCGGTGAATCATCGAATTAAGGCTTATTTCCGTTTTCGTCTCTGTTTGTGCAATGGGGTTTTTTACTTTTTTTTTAAAAGCGTGGTCGGAGTTCGCTCAGAATGTGTCTGGCGAATGGGACGGTTTCGGAGCAGATTTTTCACGCCAAGGAAAACCGCTTGAACTACCTGAATCAGTGGTTCCAGAAGCCTATCGAGAATGGGAAGTGAAGGTGTTTGATTGGCAGACGCAGTGTCCCACTCTTGCCCAGCCCCACGCACACACCTTTCTTTACAAGTCCATCAAACTCCTCCCCACCGTTGGATGTGAAGCTGACGCAGCCACCCGTTACACCATCGACCAGAGGACCATCGGGTCTGCATTAGCATTTTCGTATTCTGACACTGGCTCCTATGTCGCTGTGTGGCCTTTGCGTAACAACCAGCTAGAGGTGGAGCATTGTCTTGTCAATCCTAATGACAAGGAGTCTCGCGTGAGGATTTTCCAGGTTGTCAGCTTAGCTGAGACCAACATGTCGTTGCAGAGTGTCAAAGTTTTCTGTGAGCAGTGGTACGGTCCCTTCAGAGATGGCGATCAGCTTGGAGGTTGTGCCATCCGTAGCTCCGGGTTTGCTTCTACACCTACCACAGCAGCTTCAGTGGTTGCCGGTTCTTGGAGAGTTCTACTTGCTACCACTAGCTTTCACGCCTCTGATTCCGTGAGTAAGCCTGTTCTTTTTGCAAATGTGTACATCCATTGGATGGTCGCTGTTGTGAATCATTTTGTGAGTATTTTCAGGGTTGTGTTCAACACTTTACTGGCGAGAAGGTTATTGAGATTGTTAGAGAAGAAACGGATCTTCTACTGCTTCCGCAAGAGCTGTGGTGCTCACTCCAAGAAAGCAAAGACGGCGATAGAGTATTTTCAGTAGGATGGGTGTTTGAGCCAGGCCATGCTATCACATCCAGCTGCGTCTTCTCCAGCGATTCTAAGCTAAAGGTAACACGATAATCTTCTCTGTTGACAACCACTCTTCTCCTTGCAACCTGTGGTCACTAGTATCTCTCTTTTACTGTGTGCAGGAGGTAACAATGGGAAGAGAGACTGCTCTATTAGATGTATGATGATGAATTTATCATTTAAATCCACAGTAATCATTCTTATTATATTTTCGTTATAGGATGTGTCTGTGCATATAAGTCAATTTACAATAATCTCATATGACTTCCTATTTGTTTATCTGTTAATACATATCAGTTCATTTTAGAGTGCAGAGCCTTTATTGATATTCGATCTTTACCGGGAAGGATCCATATCATATTTCTGCAGAGCTTTTGTAGCTTTCGCATCTCTTGGGTCAGCAGCTCTATCAGCAATGAAGGTTTCACGTAGACCGTCAGTTTGGGAAAGAATTCGATGGAATTTTACCTAGAAGAACTGAGAAAAGGCCTAACCTGTACATAATTGTGAGGTCGCCATTTTGTCACTGTGAGACGGCATTGTTCCTGAGGCTCATGTTTATGCTTTTTCTCATTGTTCTTCCGGCAATGCCTTTCTGCATCATAGCGACAAACTCTCCGTAGTCAATCCTTCCATCCTGAAACAAGAAGAAGATAAATGATCCCTGGCCTTTTTTTACCATATATAATCTCCAAGACAGAGGATATGCATATGCATAAGCGCAGGTCTCTCACATTGTCTTGGTCGACTTCTTTGATCACATCTTCGAGAAAAACATCACTCATTCCCTGTTCAGCACACGCGTGCTGTAACTCATCGATTGTGATGTAACCGCTCCCATCTTTGTCAAAGTACGTGAAGGCTGAGAGGAGATGTTCCTCACGCTCTAATTTGTTCATATGGATTGTTGCAGCAATGAATTCACCATAATCTATGGT
>NC_025694.1:53889-55295 GCF_000633955.1 Camelina sativa
GTCTCTCACATTGTCTTGGTCGACTTCTTTGATCACATCTTCGAGAAAAACATCACTCATTCCCTGTTCAGCACACGCGTGCTGTAACTCATCGATTGTGATGTAACCGCTCCCATCTTTGTCAAAGTACGTGAAGGCTGAGAGGAGATGTTCCTCACGCTCTAATTTGTTCATATGGATTGTTGCAGCAATGAATTCACCATAATCTATGGTCCCACTCTTGTCAATATCTGCCTGGTAAATCACAGTCACAGATTCATACTTAACATACTGATTTCAAGCAGGTACACTGTACTCACATATATCAGATCAGAGCAAAGTTCTTACAGCCTCCATAAGGTCTCGAATCTCAGTATCCTTGAGGGTAGAACCATATC
Source organism: Camelina sativa (assembly GCF_000633955.1). Taxonomy (NCBI): domain Eukaryota; kingdom Viridiplantae; phylum Streptophyta; class Magnoliopsida; order Brassicales; family Brassicaceae; genus Camelina; species Camelina sativa. The sequence continues at coordinate 54,267 of NC_025694.1, forward strand.
TTCGCAACCCGGCTTTTAACTCATCGAATGTAATTGCTCCACTGTTATCCGTGTCCATTGCTTTGAACATTTCCTTCAATCCAGCAATTTCTTCCTCGGAGAGACTCTCAGCTATTACCTGGATCACATCCGAAGACGTTTATGGAAAAATAATTCATAGTATGTAAATGGAAACAGCTTGCGTCTGGGTGCTTACCCTTAAAGCCATCTGCTTTAGTTTATTCATTGCAGAGAACTGCTTAAGACGAGAAAGCACAGCAGGATCTAGTGCTCTGTCTGGTGCAACTCCATTTTCACAGATCCAAGGATGGCCTGCAAAATTCTAAGTAAGCTAGCAGATACACCTATTCAGGACATGAAATAAGAACAAACTGGTTAGACTTACGCAATACTTGATGAGCTGTCAGACGCTCAGACGGCCGGGAACATAGCATGCCACGGATCAAGTCTTTTGCAGAGTCAGATATTAGGGGCCAAGGATCAGAGTCAAAGTCAATATGTCCCTTGAGCACTGCGTCAAATATCCCTTGCTGTGTTTCTGCAGAGCAAAATATATAAGAATCTTTTACCTTGAAAGCCTTTTATTACATTTGTTTCATTTGGGTGCATACCTGCCCAGAACGGTGGGACTCCGCAAACCAATATGTACAGTATTACCCCTGCCGTCCACACATCAGCCTCCGGTCCGTAGTGCTTGAGCAGAACCTCAGGAGCAACATAATAAGGACTTCCAACGACATCCTCAAATATTTGACCTGAAAGTTGCAGATGATGGATGTAGCAAGTTTGAAATTCTATGAATGAAGATATGTTGGAAAAGATGCAGTAGAGATGTTTTCACCTGGTTTGAAGAACACGGAAAGCCCAAAATCAATGGCCTTAAGAGAGAAGTCATCGTCCTTGTTAACCAACAAGAAATTTTCGGGCTTAAGATCTCTATGCATGACACCAAGCGAATGGCAAGCCTCAACAACACCAACAATGATCTTTATTAGTTCAGCTGCTTTTCTCTCGCTGTAATGCCCTCTC
>NC_025694.1:57738-61827 GCF_000633955.1 Camelina sativa
TCGAATGTAATTGCTCCACTGTTATCCGTGTCCATTGCTTTGAACATTTCCTTCAATCCAGCAATTTCTTCCTCGGAGAGACTCTCAGCTATTACCTGGATCACATCCGAAGACGTTTATGGAAAAATAATTCATAGTATGTAAATGGAAACAGCTTGCGTCTGGGTGCTTACCCTTAAAGCCATCTGCTTTAGTTTATTCATTGCAGAGAACTGCTTAAGACGAGAAAGCACAGCAGGATCTAGTGCTCTGTCTGGTGCAACTCCATTTTCACAGATCCAAGGATGGCCTGCAAAATTCTAAGTAAGCTAGCAGATACACCTATTCAGGACATGAAATAAGAACAAACTGGTTAGACTTACGCAATACTTGATGAGCTGTCAGACGCTCAGACGGCCGGGAACATAGCATGCCACGGATCAAGTCTTTTGCAGAGTCAGATATTAGGGGCCAAGGATCAGAGTCAAAGTCAATATGTCCCTTGAGCACTGCGTCAAATATCCCTTGCTGTGTTTCTGCAGAGCAAAATATATAAGAATCTTTTACCTTGAAAGCCTTTTATTACATTTGTTTCATTTGGGTGCATACCTGCCCAGAACGGTGGGACTCCGCAAACCAATATGTACAGTATTACCCCTGCCGTCCACACATCAGCCTCCGGTCCGTAGTGCTTGAGCAGAACCTCAGGAGCAACATAATAAGGACTTCCAACGACATCCTCAAATATTTGACCTGAAAGTTGCAGATGATGGATGTAGCAAGTTTGAAATTCTATGAATGAAGATATGTTGGAAAAGATGCAGTAGAGATGTTTTCACCTGGTTTGAAGAACACGGAAAGCCCAAAATCAATGGCCTTAAGAGAGAAGTCATCGTCCTTGTTAACCAACAAGAAATTTTCGGGCTTAAGATCTCTATGCATGACACCAAGCGAATGGCAAGCCTCAACAACACCAACAATGATCTTTATTAGTTCAGCTGCTTTTCTCTCGCTGTAATGCCCTCTCTGGATAATTCTATCAAATAATTCCCCACCTGAGCAGAGCTCCATCACGATGTGGACATACAAAGGATCCTCATACGCACCTTTAATGGTGACAATGTTCTTGTAACCAGCCAGATGGTGCATGATTTGAATTTCCCTCCGCACGTCTTCCACATCTTCCTTGGAAATCAACTTTCGTTTTGTTATAGACTTGCACGCGTATTCACGCCCTGTTGAGATCTCTCTGCACATGTAAGTCGTCCCAAACTGTCCTTGACCTAGTTTGTGTCCCAACGAGTAGAGATCTCGGATGCTTGGGGTCTTTTGACCAAGAACATAGCAGGCTTGGTTCCCACCGCTGTGCTTCATTGTGGCTTATTTCTTCTGCCTGAAACAAACCGTGGAAAGTCCAAATGAGTTTAGAAGAATGGTTTTGCTTGTAAGTGCCTCGAGACAGATCGAGCAGCCAAAGAATAGAATGACATGTATTGCCCATCAAACTAATCATAATTCAATCCCTTACCAACTTAGTTCACCTCCCCTTCCAAATCAGTTTGCCATCATCAGAGGAAAACAGATCAGGTCCCATAAAACACGATCTGAAAACATTAAAAGATGGGATACAAATTTAATAATCTATCTACAAGAGCCAAATCGCATGCATTGGTAGAGAGAAATCAAACATGGGAAGGAAATTAGAAGAAGAGATGGGTGTGTAAATTACCTGGAAAAAATGTTAAAAGAGTCAGATTGGTGCAGATCCGATGATCAAAGTGTATTCTTTGTTGAACATGGTATTGCAATATTCTCGCCCAACGTCTCTACCTACATCCTGACTAAAAATAACAAAAGAAGATATCTTTGATTATTAGTCATCAACAACAGATCCATAAAATAGTCTCTTTTATTAGAATATTCTAAAAATGCAGCGGACTCTCTGCAAGGCTCTTTTACTTCACATGGGACATATCAAACCTCCTTTCACCCGTTTATCTCCAATTGGTCATCATATACATTATCAGCTGGAGAAGGCCAAGGAGGAGATGCGGTTGTGATGTAACAGAGAAGATCCAAAAATGAAAGTGTGCGTGAAATAAAAATTACTTCTTTGAAGCAACACCGATTGATTAGTTTGGGTGTTAAGGTCAATAATCCTCTCCACCGCCTGCCAGGACCAACGAAATAAGGATTTGGCTGTAACCTGTAGATGGTTGTAGAGCTATGTACACTAGCAATAAAGAAGCCAAGGGAAGTGGAAAGACGAAAAACTTGATACAATGATATGCATTCGTGTAAGATACCCACAAGACAATCAGTTATAAAACTACTGAAAATGTATTTAAGCCTGACCCTTTAAAGAGGTTCCCATAACTTCTAAACCAGTGAGACAGACCACCGGAGCTTCTTAGCTATTAAACTTACCCCCCCTCTCTACAAACTCATCCATAGATAATACAACCAAAAGTGCAAACGCTGCTAGAAGGAGGTTGCCTGCGGTCGAATATTTTCTTTTGCTTTCATCTGCGTTTGAGACCTGGTTAGCAGAGAACTGTAAGCAACGGTGAGGATGTAAATGATGCTGGTTGGAGAAGTACATGTTTTGCATCAGGAGTCTCGAATTCCAAGCTGCTTTACAGAATCTGGGCCAACCAGGAATACCCGTCTTGTAGTCTGGATTCGAAACACCACTACTCCTTTATATGCTGTTCGAGGCACACCATCCTGCACAATGAATGGGGGTACACAACAGTGACTTTTTTTGGACCTACAATCATTTAGGATTTTACAGTTCAATCTTCTGAAATTACCTTCCATTCTTCAAATATACCAAACTCCCCTGCAATGCGTTCAAACTCTGGTTGGTCTCTATACCGGATACGAATATCAGCCTCTATGTTTTGAGCCTTTAAGACAAGGTCAGAACCTTGAACTGGTCGTGCTTGTCTCACCAAGCCAGAAAAGTACTTGGTATAGTTTCCCTTTGTAGACATGAGAGAACAAGTTAAAAAACTAGATTTACCCACTAAAAACATGCCCAGGAAAACAAAAGATATGATTCCCAGAATTCTGTAATTATTACCTCTGTTAGGTATCCCAGGTCCTTCGCTTTCCAGTCAACCTAATAAATGAAATAAAAAACAAGTGAAAAGTGGTGATGCAACAAAAAGGGGTAAGAACACACTGATGCTTACCTTCACATCATTTAGCTTTATAGGTTGCAGATACTGACTGAAAAACTGTCCCAAACTAGACCCCTGCAAGATGAAAATGGCAAAGGTTATGTGAAAGGGTGAAATGAAAACGGTATTATCTGGTCTTGACTGTCTACGTCCATGTCTTGAGAAACTTTAGGACGAAGCTCCAATAATACATTTGTATTATTCATACAAAAAGCTATATGCACTAAGCATTGAACAATTCAACAGAAATAAAAAGAAACAGCATGTACAACTATGGCAATGGAAACTCATATGATATATAACATAATCCGGTACCTACATGTTCACCAAAGTTGTATGTTCTGCAGACTTCTGGTCGAATGAATTGGCGGCCTTTATGGTTTTCCTTCAGTCTCAGCCAATCATCCCAGTAAGTGGATATTTGTTAAGGAAAGTCTAAGATGCATCAAATTTTAGTCATCGAGAATGAAAAAACGGATATAAGGATATGCCTTTGGCCACTTAGGTGATAACTCATCCCAAGTCGATCTCTTCAGCATCCACCCAAGGCCAGGAAAAAAATCTGATCGGTAAAGTGCATCTGCAGATTATTTTATTTTAGCTAGCATGAACAAGACATAATGAGGTAATGAAAGAACAGGCAAGAGAGGAAGCGAGGTAAACAAGAAGAAGAAGAATCTTACAGGGATCATGCACAAATTGCTTCTGCCCATTATCATTCCATGATGAAGCAGCCATAATGGTTCTAACACATGTTTGCATCCAGAAAAGAATGAAAAACAATAAAAAAAAAAGAAAACTTGTAGAAACTTATGCCATAAGAATCTAGCTTCAGTAGGTAACATACTTATCCCTATCCATGAGACTAGCTGCAGCCTCAAAGTAATCAAAGAAGTCTGGAGCAATTTCCATATCATCTGTTAAA
>NC_025694.1:63815-69095 GCF_000633955.1 Camelina sativa
AGTTCAATCTTCTGAAATTACCTTCCATTCTTCAAATATACCAAACTCCCCTGCAATGCGTTCAAACTCTGGTTGGTCTCTATACCGGATACGAATATCAGCCTCTATGTTTTGAGCCTTTAAGACAAGGTCAGAACCTTGAACTGGTCGTGCTTGTCTCACCAAGCCAGAAAAGTACTTGGTATAGTTTCCCTTTGTAGACATGAGAGAACAAGTTAAAAAACTAGATTTACCCACTAAAAACATGCCCAGGAAAACAAAAGATATGATTCCCAGAATTCTGTAATTATTACCTCTGTTAGGTATCCCAGGTCCTTCGCTTTCCAGTCAACCTAATAAATGAAATAAAAAACAAGTGAAAAGTGGTGATGCAACAAAAAGGGGTAAGAACACACTGATGCTTACCTTCACATCATTTAGCTTTATAGGTTGCAGATACTGACTGAAAAACTGTCCCAAACTAGACCCCTGCAAGATGAAAATGGCAAAGGTTATGTGAAAGGGTGAAATGAAAACGGTATTATCTGGTCTTGACTGTCTACGTCCATGTCTTGAGAAACTTTAGGACGAAGCTCCAATAATACATTTGTATTATTCATACAAAAAGCTATATGCACTAAGCATTGAACAATTCAACAGAAATAAAAAGAAACAGCATGTACAACTATGGCAATGGAAACTCATATGATATATAACATAATCCGGTACCTACATGTTCACCAAAGTTGTATGTTCTGCAGACTTCTGGTCGAATGAATTGGCGGCCTTTATGGTTTTCCTTCAGTCTCAGCCAATCATCCCAGTAAGTGGATATTTGTTAAGGAAAGTCTAAGATGCATCAAATTTTAGTCATCGAGAATGAAAAAACGGATATAAGGATATGCCTTTGGCCACTTAGGTGATAACTCATCCCAAGTCGATCTCTTCAGCATCCACCCAAGGCCAGGAAAAAAATCTGATCGGTAAAGTGCATCTGCAGATTATTTTATTTTAGCTAGCATGAACAAGACATAATGAGGTAATGAAAGAACAGGCAAGAGAGGAAGCGAGGTAAACAAGAAGAAGAAGAATCTTACAGGGATCATGCACAAATTGCTTCTGCCCATTATCATTCCATGATGAAGCAGCCATAATGGTTCTAACACATGTTTGCATCCAGAAAAGAATGAAAAACAATTAAAAAAAAAGAAAACTTGTAGAAACTTATGCCATAAGAATCTAGCTTCAGTAGGTAACATACTTATCCCTATCCATGAGACTAGCTGCAGCCTCAAAGTAATCAAAGAAGTCTGGAGCAATTTCCATATCATCTGTTAAAAAGACACACAATCCCTCTTAAACAATACTGTACAAACGCAGAACAGCAAGGTACAGTGAGGATGAATGATAAAAAAGCGTCACCTTCTAGTATAATCACTCGGCTAAATTTGTGTTTGTAAAACAACTGGTCCAGTGCCCACTTGTAGTGACCTGTATTAAAAAGTGTTTCAGTAATGGAGCTGCAGGGACGCAAATAAAGGAGAAACAGTCCTTACGTGCAATCTTGTAGTAAGCAATCAGTTCACCAGGCCTTTCAGTGATCACTGGTTTAAAATCCAAGTGCTAAAAGAGGGGAAAAGAGCCTTCGTCCTCACTTATCTACATGACCAAATTACTTGTACAGTAAGGAGAAAAAATCACACTAGATTAAAATATACCTGCATATATGTTAGTTGATTATAGCTCAACGCCTTGCTCTTGACGGCTTGATCAGATCCATCCTGTCAGTAAAAAAAAAAAGAATTTGTTCGTGAAGACCATGGTTAGTAATTCGTTGACAATAAAACAGTATAAGAGACCAGCACCCTGCCCGCAATTAAGTACCTGAGATATAAATAGTGGATACTTTGAAGCGATGGGGAGTTGATATCTGTAAAAAAGAAATAGCCATTAGACACTTGAATAACGATTTACTAGAAGAATAAAAAAAAAGTTTGGTATTCTCTCACTTGAAAACTGATTTAACAGTCCTTTCAAGATAGTCTGCCCGACTGCACGCCATAATCACTACAGCAGCCACAGGGATCTGCTGAATGCAAACAAGAAGAAGCAGGTTATAGCAAGTGATAGCAGATACGAATACGAAGAAAAGCAGCTTCATATCCAGACCTGTCCTCCACCGTCAGTGAGTTTTGCAATTCCTCTTCCTGGGAGAAGGAAGGAAATCAAGCAAAGCTAGCTAATAAAAAGAAAGGAAGAAAAATGAGTTTTGCAGTTGGGAGTAGCAAACGCACTTTGAAAAGTCTGGATAAGATCCTTAAGCTGCACAAGTTCTTGGTCCTGGCGGTTCTTCATGTCTGCAACAAACATACTCATTAAGTCTTAAAGTTCATTCAAATAACTTCATATAGTAATATATAAGGTTTAGTAATCCATCCTGAAAGAGGTACCTTCAAGAGCAACAATCCGTGACTGCTTGATGCTAACTTCGTCAATAAGCCCTCGCATTTGACTAGTGCAGTGGTTCTCGGATTCGATCTGCAGATCAGATATATATAAAATAAATTCAAGACAAACCATTTTGATTTGATTGATATATCTCGAAACACACCATTCCTAGTGAGTCAGTCTATCTAATAAGTAATTAGAAGAAGAAGAAGAAGGTAACTCACAGCGGAACCAAGGCGATCTGCATACTGCGATTNGTGCCCACTTGTAGTGACCTGTATTAAAAAGTGTTTCAGTAATGGAGCTGCAGGGACGCAAATAAAGGAGAAACAGTCCTTACGTGCAATCTTGTAGTAAGCAATCAGTTCACCAGGCCTTTCAGTGATCACTGGTTTAAAATCCAAGTGCTAAAAGAGGGGAAAAGAGCCTTCGTCCTCACTTATCTACATGACCAAATTACTTGTACAGTAAGGAGAAAAAATCACACTAGATTAAAATATACCTGCATATATGTTAGTTGATTATAGCTCAACGCCTTGCTCTTGACGGCTTGATCAGATCCATCCTGTCAGTAAAAAAAAAAAGAATTTGTTCGTGAAGACCATGGTTAGTAATTCGTTGACAATAAAACAGTATAAGAGACCAGCACCCTGCCCGCAATTAAGTACCTGAGATATAAATAGTGGATACTTTGAAGCGATGGGGAGTTGATATCTGTAAAAAAGAAATAGCCATTAGACACTTGAATAACGATTTACTAGAAGAATAAAAAAAAAGTTTGGTATTCTCTCACTTGAAAACTGATTTAACAGTCCTTTCAAGATAGTCTGCCCGACTGCACGCCATAATCACTACAGCAGCCACAGGGATCTGCTGAATGCAAACAAGAAGAAGCAGGTTATAGCAAGTGATAGCAGATACGAATACGAAGAAAAGCAGCTTCATATCCAGACCTGTCCTCCACCGTCAGTGAGTTTTGCAATTCCTCTTCCTGGGAGAAGGAAGGAAATCAAGCAAAGCTAGCTAATAAAAAGAAAGGAAGAAAAATGAGTTTTGCAGTTGGGAGTAGCAAACGCACTTTGAAAAGTCTGGATAAGATCCTTAAGCTGCACAAGTTCTTGGTCCTGGCGGTTCTTCATGTCTGCAACAAACATACTCATTAAGTCTTAAAGTTCATTCAAATAACTTCATATAGTAATATATAAGGTTTAGTAATCCATCCTGAAAGAGGTACCTTCAAGAGCAACAATCCGTGACTGCTTGATGCTAACTTCGTCAATAAGCCCTCGCATTTGACTAGTGCAGTGGTTCTCGGATTCGATCTGCAGATCAGATATATATAAAATAAATTCAAGACAAACCATTTTGATTTGATTGATATATCTCGAAACACACCATTCCTAGTGAGTCAGTCTATCTAATAAGTAATTAGAAGAAGAAGAAGAAGGTAACTCACAGCGGAACCAAGGCGATCTGCATACTGCGATTGCGTTTGGAAAAGCCTCATCTAGAAGAATAATAATATCACGACAACAAGTACTGATTTAGATTGTGGATTTAGCTAGCGATCCAAAATATAGCGAGAATTGATTTTGTGACCTGGATGTAGATGAACATGAAAGCTGCCGGAATCAGAAGAAATCTGAAGTCACAAGACATCATCCTCACCATAGCTGGAGAACTTTTTTTTTTTTTTTCTTTTGGCCGCCGGGAGGGAGCTAAGCAAAAAAAAAAAAAAAAAGCTAGTTATGAAACGACGTCGTTCTCTCTCTAAATCTAAGGTAAGCTCTAATTCGAATACGACGACAGCTCAAAGGACTCCAACCTACACGCTATTCATCCAATTATTTTGCTGTCATCGCCCATAGATTTTTTTCCAGATTGAGCAAGAAAAATAAAAAGGCTTTCTTCTGAGTTTGTTCCATAATTTTCATCACATCAGATGGGGTTTGAGAACGAAGCTAGCTCCTCCTCTTATACCCTTAAAATACCACCGGCGGCTACAGAGGACACGCCTCTTCTTGGCAAGGGACCTCCCCTGTCCAGCCAATTCAAGACCTTCGCCAACGTCTTCATCGCTGTCGTCGGCGCTGGTGTTCTTGGTCTTCCTTACGCCTTCAAGCGAACCGGATGGCTCATGGGCGTCCTCCTTCTCGTCTCCGTCTCCGTTTTGACCCATCACTGCATGATGCTCCTTGTCCATACCCGCCGCAAGCTCGACTCTTTCAATGGCGTCTCCAAGTCCTCCTCCAAGATCGGCTCTTTCGGTGACCTTGGATTTGCCGTCTGCGGCTCCTTCGGCAGGATCGTCGTTGACTTATTTATCATCTTATCCCAAGCTGGTTTTTGTGTCGGTTATCTCATCTTCATCGGCACTACTTTAGCCAATCTGTTCGATCCTGATTCCCCCACCAGTCTCAGGCATCAGATTACTAGGCTGGGTTCTGATTTCTTTGGCGTCTCCTCCAAGAGTCTCTACATTTGGGTATGCTTCCCCTTTCAGCTGGGTTTGAATTCCATTAAGACCCTCACTCACTTGGCCCCTCTTAGCATTTTCGCCGACGTTGTTGATCTTGGCGCTATGGGTGTTGTCATTGTTGAGGATTCCATGATTATACTCAAGCAAAGGCCTGACGTGGTTGCCTTTGGCGGTATGTCTCTCTTCTTGTATGGGATGGGCGTCGCTGTCTATTCTTTCGAAGGTGTTGGAATGGTCTTGCCCCTTGAATCCGAGATGAAGGACAAGGACAAGTTTGGCAAAGTCTTGGCACTCGGCATGGGATTCATCTCTCTCATTTACATTGCCTTCGGTTTCCTAGGCTACTTGGCTTTTGGTGAAGACACCATGGACAT
>NC_025694.1:69766-71736 GCF_000633955.1 Camelina sativa
TCTATTCTTTCGAAGGTGTTGGAATGGTCTTGCCCCTTGAATCCGAGATGAAGGACAAGGACAAGTTTGGCAAAGTCTTGGCACTCGGCATGGGATTCATCTCTCTCATTTACATTGCCTTCGGTTTCCTAGGCTACTTGGCTTTTGGTGAGGACACCATGGACATTATCACGTCAAACTTGGGTGCAGGACTTATTAGCACTGTTGTTCAGCTTGGATTGTGCGTCAACCTCTTCTTCACCTTCCCCTTGATGATGAATCCAGTCTTTGAGATAGTGGAGAGGCGTTTCTCTCGTGGGATGTACTCTGCCTGGCTGAGATGGCTACTCGTCTTGGTAGTGACTCTTGTGGCTCTCTTTGTGCCAAACTTTACTGATTTTTTGTCCTTGGTCGGCAGCAGCACTTGCTGTGTGTTAGGGTTTGTGTTGCCTGCGTTGTTCCATTTATTGGTGTTCAAGGAAGAGATGGGGTGGATACAATGGAGTTCCGACACAGCGATTGTGGGACTCGGTGTGGCTCTTGCTGTGTCTGGAACTTGGAGTTCCCTCAGTGAGATCTTCTCGGTCAAAGTGTAAGCGTGAGAGGATTGGAGAGAGTTTTCTACATACTTACTTGTGTCCAATAAATGTGAAAGTGTAAGTGTACCATTATGTAATGGGATTTGTGGTTTTAAAAGTATTGTGATTGTATTTGTATTCTGTCTGATGCTTGGAATAATAGAGATGAGCTCTTCTGTTTTGTGTTTACATACATACATACATACATACACAATATATGTGAGAGCTTTGGGTACTCAATGTTAAGGTTGGCAAGCTGATCAAATGCTCTCGTCGTTTTGTATAATTACAAACTGTTGAGTGTGCTCCTTCCATGAATCACCTTCTTCAAGATGCCTCTCGTAGAAGCATACCTCACCATGGGACTTGATGCTGATCGTGGAGATGCTTCTGGTCCCATAACGCCCCTGTATCCAAGAGTGAGTGAGACTGGAATATTTATAGAAAATAGTACATACTCTAAAAGAAGAAAAGATTACAGTTGGTCTGTGCATGTCGACGAAGATGGAGCTGAGTTGGTATTCCGTCTCTGGTGTGTAAACGTGAGGCAGCTCGGTGTCTTGGTCCTTCACAGTATTGGTCATCACCTGCTCCACCATGGTCTTCACGGGAAATTCACTGCTCCGGTTCTCAGCGAGAAGCTGTTGAAAACCCTCTCTCAGCCTCACACACTGCAGAGACAAAAACAAAAAGAGGAGGCGCAGTAGGGGAGTCTGCAAGATAGAAATAATAGCAAGAAGAGGGTTTACCTTGGGCCAAGGAGAGTCGAGGTTGGCGTTGGAAAGGACATGGATCCCCGGAGAGACTTGAGTCACGAGCTTGTCACCGTGGAGAGGCCGGTTTGTAATGTAAACCATTGATTTGGACAAGACATGAGCGACTACCAGGTTGAAGCCATTGTAAAGAGAAATTTCATCGTGGATATCCTCGGCAAACTCGGCCGGGCTCTTACGGCTCTGTTGTTCTCATTACCAAAAACAAGAAAACTCTTCCCCTCTCAGTCTCAACATCTCTAAGACTGAAGCAGCATAACAATATATAATATTAAAGTAGGTAGACCAGACCTGCAAGTAACGAAGAGGCAGATCTCCACGGGATTTAGCATCAGGGAAGGAGGAGGCTTCCCTGAAATTGGTGAGGAAAGCGATCCGGCCTTGCCTCGTGCAGCCCAGCCACGTCCCGCCGCCAACCAGGTCTTTTCCTCCCAACGTCTCTCCGTCTTCCCACCAACGCAGCGCCTCCGTCGGCCTTGCGCATTAGACATAAACATCATTACATAATAAACTTTTGAAGCGATTTAAGAGGAGGCAGGGGTTTTATTTCAATCACCTGTTGTGATCTTCATCTCTGTTCAGAAATAGAAGGAAAGGGTAAAGCGGATGCGATTGCCAAAGAAACACTGCTATGCACATT
>NC_025694.1:73048-73774 GCF_000633955.1 Camelina sativa
AAGCTTATCGTCCGCTGCAAGATTGTCGTGGGTGTAATAATCTAGAGGTCTCATTCATTCCCTAGATTCAGTTATCACACTTTGCTAAATCTTTGGGGCTCTGTCTATAACTATATATAATAGCTTGTGATTGATTTTTTGGGTATCCACTAATATGATGACTTCAGGATGCGCACGCTTCCTCAGCTGCTGCTCTACACTACGATCCAGATCTCAAAGTAAGTAAGGCTCTTCTTTCTCTGAATCATAATACTACATATCTATGCTTCCTACTTCTAATAGGTTTTTTTTTGTTATCTCAAGGATGTGAACATAGTTGCCACATACAGTGACCATTATGGCCATATACGGCTTGGNACTACAAACCTCCCTCCCGACTAATTTGCCTTTTTTAATAAGAAATCTGCGGCGAGCGATTCTGATTCTTTCTACTTACATTCGCCGGCGGCGATGATGTGGTGATATCTATCCGTCAGATCCAGATGACGTTCTCGATATGCTCCGTTCACGCCTTCTTATGCCTGGTACCTACTCTTCTCCTAGCTTTTGATTTGTTCTCAGTTCCATATGATTTCAAATTTTAAACTTATAAGAGTGTCTCGTGGTCGACGATTGGCAGGTATTGCTACATGCTGTTCATGTCGGTGGAGCCATTTTTGAGTCACAAGCACGGTAATGATATTATATCTCTCCCGGAAGCTCCTCCTTTTTTTTTTTTTTTTTTGG
>NC_025694.1:74643-96523 GCF_000633955.1 Camelina sativa
GATCAAGCAAAAGCCATGGGCCACGCCCTCTCTCTTGCAAAAGACGAGTTATATGACTGCCATGAACTTGCAAAAAAATTCCGGGCCATGCTTCAGTCCACAGAACGCAATGTAGATGGACTGAAGAAAAAAGGCACCTTCTTAATTCAGCTAGCTGCCAAAACCTTTCCCAAGCCATTGCATTGCCTGAGTCTGCAGTTAGCGGCAGACTATTTTATCCTAGGTTTCAATAAAGAGGATGCAGTCAAAGAGGATGTCAGTCGAAAGAAGTTTGAAGATCCTTCTCTCTATCACTATGCGATATTTTCGGATAATGTTCTGGCCACATCTGTGGTGGTTAATTCCACTGTTTTGAATGCAAAGGAGCCGCAGAAGCATGTGTTCCATATAGTAACTGACAAATTGAACTTTGCTGCAATGAAGATGTGGTTTCGCATCNTCTTTCATCTTCTTGGGTTTTGGAGAATCAAGTTAGCGGAAAGAAAAAAGGTTCGCAGGTACCAAAACATTTCATGTCTGTTTGAAGACTTTGTTTCTTGTTTTTATAAGATTTGATCATTAGTTCCGTATATCCATCCTACCTATGGACATGAGCTAGAAGAGAGACTAATTCTAGTGTGTGAAGTGATTTCTTACCACTCTTCTTCTCTCATGATCTTCCTTTGTTCTAACCATGTGTGATCTGATTCTGAGATTCCTCGCAGAGGCTAGAAAGATATTAGAGATTTCTTTTCGTTCCCTTGGATTTATCCTTAAGCTTTCTCATACTCTTCCTTCACTGGTTGATGACATTTTTTTTTTTTTTTTAATGAAATTAGCTAGTGATAGCACGGGATTCGTTTCAAAATAATACAAGAATGGAAGACACTGCAAGTCATTCTACAACCAATCAGTCTGATGAAACCGACAATCAGTTTCCACACGTGGAATTCGCAAACCCAGCAAAACTGAAGCGTCAGGTGATCTGTCAAATAGCCTTCTTTTTGTAACCTCTGTATGCGTTGATTATATATGACTGGGACTGTAACAATTTGTATATCTTTCAGATTTTACGTCAGGAAAGGAGAGGTCAACGAACTCTGGAGCTGATACAACAACAAAAGGAAACTGACGAGCAGATGCAAGAAGCAGCCATTGAGAAGTCAACCAACTTTGAAAACTCAGTCATTGGGACATACAGCATATGGAGGAGAGACTATGAGAGTCCAAATGCTGATGCTATCTTGAAGCTTATGAGAGACCAGATCATAATGGCAAAAGCATATGCAAATATTGCCAAATCAAAAAATGTAACCAATCTGTACGCATTCTTGATGCAGCAGTATGGAGAAAATCAACGTGTTATAGGAAAAGCAACCTCTGATGCTGACCTTCCTTCAAGGTACTTCTTTACATTCCTCTTGCCAACATGGATTAGTGAGGCAACTTTTATTTGTTGATTTTTTGGCATCCCTTTTTTATTTGCTAGCGCTCTTGATCAAGCAAAAGCCATGGGCCACGCCCTCTCTCTTGCAAAAGACGAGTTATATGACTGCCATGAACTTGCAAAAAAATTCCGGGCCATGCTTCAATCCACAGAACGCAATGTAGATGGACTGAAGAAAAAAGGCACCTTCTTAATTCAGCTAGCTGCCAAAACCTTTCCCAAGCCATTGCATTGCCTGAGTCTGCAGTTAGCGGCAGACTATTTTATCCTAGGTTTCAATAAAGAGGATGCAGTCAAAGAGGATGTCAGTCGAAAGAAGTTTGAAGATCCTTCTCTCTATCACTATGCGATATTTTCGGATAATGTTCTGGCCACATCTGTGGTGGTTAATTCCACTGTTTTGAATGCAAAGGAGCCGCAGAAGCATGTGTTCCATATAGTAACTGACAAATTGAACTTTGCTGCAATGAAGATGTGGTTTCGCATCAGTGCTCCTGCCGATGCGACAATTCAAGTTGAAAACATCAACGATTTTAAGTGGCTGAACTCCTCTTATTGCTCTGTTCTACGGCAGCTTGAATCTGCAAGGCTGAAAGAATACTATTTCAAAGCAAATCATCCTTCATCTATCTCTGCTGGCGCAGACAATCTTAAGTACCGCAACCCAAAGTATCTATCAATGCTGAATCATCTCAGGTTCTACCTTCCAGAGGTTTACCCGAAGCTGGACAAGATTCTGTTTTTAGACGATGATATTGTGGTGCAAAAGGACCTGGCACCCCTATGGGGAGTAGACATGCAAGGAAAAGTGAATGGTGCGGTGGAGACGTGCAAGGAGAGCTTCCACAGATTTGACAAGTACCTCAACTTCTCAAATCCAAAGATCTCAGAGAATTTCGACGCAGGTGCTTGCGGGTGGGCATTTGGGATGAATATGTTTGACCTGAAAGAGTGGAGGAAACGGAACATTACAGGGATATATCACTATTGGCAAGACATGGTAAGGCAGTTTTCATGATTGAATTTTGAAGAGACATTTTGCTGTGTGTGTCTATAATAATATCTTGTGGGGTGTGTGATTCAGAATGAAGACAGAACACTGTGGAAGCTGGGTTCATTGCCACCGGGGCTGATAACATTTTACAACCTGACATATGCAATGGAGAGGAGCTGGCACGTACTGGGGCTGGGATATGACCCGGCGCTGAACCAAACAGCAATAGAGAATGCAGCGGTAGTGCATTACAATGGGAACTATAAGCCATGGCTGGGTTTGGCATTTGCCAAGTACAAAGCATACTGGTCCAAGTATGTTGAGTATGATAATCCATATCTCCGTCGCTGCAACATCAACGAATGAATAAAGCACACGGGGAAGTAAAATTGTTTTCAGTAATACCAACCATAGCAAGGAAAGGAACCAACAGAGAGGGATGATGATTAGTATGAAATAGTAGTAACTCTTTGTTTTTTTTTTTCTTAGCAACTTTATTAAACCATAAAATCATCTTTCACCGACCGACCCAAATAAAAAAGCTCATCTCGAACGTGAAACGGGCCTTATATGTATAATGTTCTTCACATTAATGGGCCTTAGATTGGCCCATCATTGCTCTCCTCTTAAAAGAAAAGAAAATAAAAGGAAAGAGAAAACGCAACTCTCGCCACCACGGTCAGAGTCAGAGCTGCTCTCTGATCGATACGTCCCAATCTCCATTCTCCAGGTAAAATTCGTCCCAATCTCGATTCTTCTTCATTCATCAGTTTCCAAATTTTTCATTCCTAGTCTGGGTTTGTGGGAATGAATAATCGCAGCTTGGTGTCCTTATTTAGCTTCTTGCTTTTACAGTACTGGTAGTAGTAGTAGTAGTTAGGACTTAGGAGGAGGTCGTCATCGATATGGAACCTTGTGATTCTGCAATTCCCGATTCCGATGACGGAGCAACGAATCCATCAAAAGATTCACAAAACAAGAACACACCCGTCCAACAAGATTCGATATCACTTGGGGTAAAGAAACCTCCGACGAACTCTCCTGTGAATCCATTATCTCCGGCCACTAATGCTGCAAGCGGGCGACTTGTATATGTCCGCAGAAGAGTCGAGGTTGACACTTCCAAAGCTGCTGCTGCTGCTGCTGCTAGCACAACTCCGCCTAAGGAACCACCAACCGTGGCTGTGGCTGTGGCTGTGGCCAGCTCTTCCCCGCAGGGACCTTCCAGCCATAGGTTAGACTGGGAAGAGCGTTACGATCATCTTCAAACGCTACTTAATATGCTTAATGAATCTGATCGCAACGATCATGTACAGAGTAAGCTCCCCCTTCACCATTCTTTTTCTATAATTAAGATACATAAGATAGATATATATGTCACTCTAATTGGGATCACTTTTCTATGTTTATACTGTCAGTGCTTTGGTCACTTCCCTCCTCCGAGCTTAGCAAGCATGCTGTTGAGTTGGAAAAGAGGTCTATTCAATTCTCTCTCGAGGAAGGTACTCGTTCTCTCTTTCCTACCAACAACATCTTCTGAAATAAATGAGACCTGATAGAAAGGGTACTGTTTGGCTCAGAATCAGATTAAGGTAGGTATGACAACTATAGACTACATTAGTCACAGCATATTTAAGACCAACAACATGCGTGATTTATAAGAAAGATAGCCTTTGTTTGTGATATGAAAAGTGAATATGTATGTAACCGTCCCCATTATTTACAGTAGAGTTTTGCTCTAGGCTTATAGGGTTTGTAACGTTATGTCATATTAAGAGTATATGCTCTATAAAGAATGTGTTGGTGGTCCTGGTGCAGCGAGAGAGATGCAGCGTGTAGCGGCTTTAAACGTGTTAGGAAGGTCTGTGAACAGTCTTAAAACTTCATCAAATGACAGAGAACAGTAAGGGACAAAGGAAAATGGGAAGCGTAAGTGTTGTTAACCGTTGACCACCGTCTTTAATCATTTTTTTTTTTTGCTGTTAGACTGATGATAAAGTATGTTGTTGTGATTACTTACTTTTGCAGAAGGCAAGAGCGCACTGATGTGGATGAACACAAAAGCGAAGAAAGGGCAATTATTAATAGTGAGGGCGAGGGCAAATAGGCATTGCTACAGTAGTTGTGATACTATGTAAAAGTAGATTTTGTCGGGTGAGTCTATCTTTTAATTTGTCCCCTCCGTTAAGAGGAATTCATTATAAGGAATGTACAACAAAAAATCATGTATGCGTAATAAAAATACCATGTAAGAGAAGAGATGATCTAAGCCCACGAGTNGCTAGCACAACTCCGCCTAAGGAACCACCAACCGTGGCTGTGGCTGTGGCTGTGGCCAGCTCTTCCCCGCAGGGACCTTCCAGCCATAGGTTAGACTGGGAAGAGCGTTACGATCATCTTCAAACGCTACTTAATATGCTTAATGAATCTGATCGCAACGATCATGTACAGAGTAAGCTCCCCCTTCACCATTCTTTTTCTATAATTAAGATACATAAGATAGATATATATGTCACTCTAATTGGGATCACTTTTCTATGTTTATACTGTCAGTGCTTTGGTCACTTCCCTCCTCCGAGCTTAGCAAGCATGCTGTTGAGTTGGAAAAGAGGTCTATTCAATTCTCTCTCGAGGAAGGTACTCGTTCTCTCTTTCCTACCAACAACATCTTCTGAAATAAATGAGACCTGATAGAAAGGGTACTGTTTGGCTCAGAATCAGATTAAGGTAGGTATGACAACTATAGACTACATTAGTCACAGCATATTTAAGACCAACAACATGCGTGATTTATAAGAAAGATAGCCTTTGTTTGTGATATGAAAAGTGAATATGTATGTAACCGTCCCCATTATTTACAGTAGAGTTTTGCTCTAGGCTTATAGGGTTTGTAACGTTATGTCATATTAAGAGTATATGCTCTATAAAGAATGTGTTGGTGGTCCTGGTGCAGCGAGAGAGATGCAGCGTGTAGCGGCTTTAAACGTGTTAGGACGCTCTGTGAACAGTCTTAAAACTTCATCAAATGACAGAGAACAGTAAGGGACAAAGGAAAATGGGAAGCGTAAGTGTTGTTAACCGTTGACCACCGTCTTTAATCATTTTTTTTTTTTGCTGTTAGACTGATGATAAAGTATGTTGTTGTGATTACTTACTTTTGCAGAAGGCAAGAGCGCACTGATGTGGATGAACACAAAAGCGAAGAAAGGGCAATTATTAATAGTGAGGGCGAGGGCAAATAGGCATTGCTACAGTAGTTGTGATACTATGTAAAAGTAGATTTTGTCGGGTGAGTCTATCTTTTAATTTGTCCCCTCCGTTAAGAGGAATTCATTATAAGGAATGTACAACAAAAAATCATGTATGCGTAATAAAAATACCATGTAAGAGAAGAGATGATCTAAGCCCACGAGTTAGGGGGTGATTCAATATTCCTCCAAAACTCCTGAGACAACTGTGGCACGTCACTTCGTATTATTATAAGAAGATCCCATTGTAATTGTATCTCTATTCTCTACTACATACAACCCAATACTACCAAGTCCATGCATCTTATTTATTAGATATGAAGAGATTGGGTTTTAAATTGATGATAGAGAGAGAGTCAACAAGTTTGGCAATTTATCAACAACAAATTATATAGGAGAGAGGAGAGAGGAGAGAGGAGAGAGGAGAGGGAGGCTATTTGACATTTCTGGTCTGTAAGAGAGGAGCATCGGTATGTCCATCCTTTTAATTAATTTACTATTAGTAGTTGTATAATGAATGATCGCTCGATCCACTACTTAATAGTCAATACACTAATAACATAACAACAACAACAAAAACAAAGTAATGTATACATTTACAATACGTGGACGATTATGATTAGGTTGTCGACTTCAGCTGTTTTCGTTTAATTTATTAAAGAGCTTCATGATGTCATCCAAATACACATAGTGTACTGTATTATTTTTGGTATAATTTAATCAATTAATAAAAACTTTGCTGTGCATAATTTATACAGTAAAACCTCTATAACTTAATAAAGATTATAAATTAATATATTTTGCTGATCCCAAGTCGGACTAGTGTAAAAAATATCAAAATTTGATAAGATAATAAGATAATAATTTTTAAAAATCCTCAGATAAAATATGGTCTCAATAATATCTTAAATTAATAAACATGTAAATATATATATATATATATATATGTATGCTTTAAAATTTTGAATTTTCTTGTTTCTCATATCTATAAATAATTGTTATGTTGTATTTACAAACTATAATGATAGATTATACTCTATAACATGTCATAAAAATAGCTACGTTTTTTTTAGTTTTAAATTTCTACATATGCACCATTATATTTTTGATAGTTTTATAGAGTATTTGTAATTTATTGTCAATAACGTTTTCAAAATATTACAAATTCAATTTTAAACTGATAACATCCTAAAGTCTACTCTTATTTTGCTAAAATTGTCTCAATTCATAATTTTTGAAAATTTAGACAATTAAAGTATAAATCTGTAAAATAATAATTAACATCACTATANCCCACGAGTTAGGGGGTGATTCAATATTCCTCCAAAACTCCTGAGACAACTGTGGCACGTCACTTCGTATTATTATAAGAAGATCCCATTGTAATTGTATCTCTATTCTCTACTACATACAACCCAATACTACCAAGTCCATGCATCTTATTTATTAGATATGAAGAGATTGGGTTTTAAATTGATGATAGAGAGAGAGTCAACAAGTTTGGCAATTTATCAACAACAAATTATATAGGAGAGAGGAGAGAGGAGAGAGGAGAGAGGAGAGGGAGGCTATTTGACATTTCTGGTCTGTAAGAGAGGAGCATCGGTATGTCCATCCTTTTAATTAATTTACTATTAGTAGTTGTATAATGAATGATCGCTCGATCCACTACTTAATAGTCAATACACTAATAACATAACAACAACAACAAAAACAAAGTAATGTATACATTTACAATACGTGGACGATTATGATTAGGTTGTCGACTTCAGCTGTTTTCGTTTAATTTATTAAAGAGCTTCATGATGTCATCCAAATACACATAGTGTACTGTATTATTTTTGGTATAATTTAATCAATTAATAAAAACTTTGCTGTGCATAATTTATACAGTAAAACCTCTATAACTTAATAAAGATTATAAATTAATATATTTTGCTGATCCCAAGTCGGACTAGTGTAAAAAATATCAAAATTTGATAAGATAATAAGATAATAATTTTTAAAAATCCTCAGATAAAATATGGTCTCAATAATATCTTAAATTAATAAACATGTAAATATATATATATATATATATATGTATGCTTTAAAATTTTGAATTTTCTTGTTTCTCATATCTATAAATAATTGTTATGTTGTATTTACAAACTATAATGATAGATTATACTCTATAACATGTCATAAAAATAGCTACGTTTTTTTTAGTTTTAAATTTCTACATATGCACCATTATATTTTTGATAGTTTTATAGAGTATTTGTAATTTATTGTCAATAACGTTTTCAAAATATTACAAATTCAATTTTAAACTGATAACATCCTAAAGTCTACTCTTATTTTGCTAAAATTGTCTCAATTCATAATTTTTGAAAATTTAGACAATTAAAGTATAAATCTGTAAAATAATAATTAACATCACTATAAATTAATAAAATGTCATAGTCTCAACATTATTAATTTATAGAGGTTTTATTATATATGTATGAGCGACTATTACATAATTAGTTTCCTTCTTTTTGTTATAAGAAACTAAATTATCTCAGTGTAATTTTCAGTATATTGCGGTTAAGTCTGCGTATCCGTGGTGGTGAGTTAATCAATGAATGGCATGGTACAACACATACATTACATATCTCATTATAAATATTTGGAATACGATTTTTTTTTTTGTTATGAAGCATAACACAAATAGATCTTCAGATCTGCTGTTTTGTTTATTAGGATTCCCTTGGCCTCATTGAAGTTAATATATGGAGTACTAATTAAATAACCATATGTAATGTGTAATATTAATGAGATTAAAAAAGTGAGATTCTGACAGGTTGCTGATGTCATATAGAGAAAGATTCGGACAGATCCATCATTGATTTCTCAACCCAGCCCTTACTATATATCTATAGAACTCTGCTTTTTTTTCCTTTTTTTTGTGTGTGTGCAAGGCACGTAAACGAGACGTCGAGACGAGAAAGAATGCCAATAAAAAGAAGGATAATTAGACACTATTTTTAGACTAAATCCCATATATGAGATTCAGTCTTTAACAAACTATGTGATATATATATATATTATATATAATATTGTGTGCGCGGTTTTAAAAATAAAAAGAAAGGGATCAGAGTGGAGTTTAGAGTCACTTTGGACGGCGTAACTAGCAAAAGCGATAACTAAAAAAGGGAAACAATATTCTTAATTTTTATGCAAGTAGGTAGCTAGGTAACTCTTCTAAGAGATACAAGAAGCAAAAAATATCGTTCAGTTTTTGAAGTCATGGAATTTTAATTTGGCAAATGGGTGGTCAGACAAGTCTACGGGGATCAATATGTCTCCTCGAAAGCAACATTTGAAAGGCTTTGCTACTAAGGAAAAATGATTGCCAGCTACTTAAACCATACGCCAACACATAACCACACATATAAATAATATAAATGTCATGTTAACTATGTGAACTATTATCTATCACATAAGTACATTCATAAACAAACATAGGTTATGTGTACAACATCATAAACATTCAATTCCGGTGTTTGGTTGGCCGGAATCCGGCATTGACCAGTCTTAACCGGTGTTGACCGCGATGACCAAAAAAAAATTTGAATTTTTTTTTTCTTTTCTGCTAAAAATAATAATTTTTTGTTTTTATATATTTTTGATAAATAAATAAAAAAGATTAAATGATTTGTATAATTTTACAAAGAAAATATATATATAACAACAAAAAGTTATACGACAAAAAAATACAAGAAAATTATATACAAAAAAATTATATGACAAACAAAATTTGTGGTATATCTAGTAACTAATTTTGTTAATACAGAAAATATACCAAAAATAATATAATATAACTATACCACCAAAATTTTATGTGTAGTAGAATTTTTCATAAAACTATAACAAATATATACTTTTTCCTTTTAAAAATCATTTTTTATTTTGTATTTTCAAAGGTGGAGGTTTTACATATTTTTTTCTTTTTACTTATTTATAAGATTACGTCATTTGAAATATATCCAAGACATTGCCAACTATTTCTTTGTTTTTTAATAAATTATACAAATCATTTAATCATTTATACATCTTGTAAATTATTTAAATCATTTAATCAATTTTTTTATAAACTATACAAATCATTTAATATTTTTTATTTATTTTAAAAATATAGAAAAACAAAAAATTTAGGAAAAAAGAAAAAAGAAATATTTTTTTTGGTCAACGCCGGTCAACACTGGTCAATGCCGGTTAAGATTGGTCAATGTCGGTCAACACAGGTCAATGCCGGATTCCGGCTATCCAAACACCAGAATTAAATGTTTATGGTGTTGTATATATAACCTATGTTTGTTTATGGATGTCCTTATGTGATGATAATAGTTCACATAGTTAACATGACATTTATATTGTTTGTATGTGTTGGCGTATACTTCAAGTAGCTGGCAATCATTTTTCTTTTTTCTAACATATATATAGGGTCTAATTGGTAACATATCCAAAGTTGTACAGAAAAGCTGTAAGCTGGAGCTGTAAGCTTTTACGGAATAGTGCAAAACTGTAAGAAAAAACTGTAAATGAAAACGGTACAAAAAAAATTGAAAGTAAAGTTTTGAATAAAATGTTTAGTAAAACTTTTGTGATGGTAAAAAATCAAAGATGTACAGTTGTACTGCTTTGTTTTTGGTTACCAATCACACCCATAATCTCTAAACTCTAACATATATGAGCGTGTTACCCATTAATTCCAATCACACGTACGACGATTAGGGTTGATGATATGCTAAACCATTTCTGATGAATATATATATAGTTTGGCATGGACGGGCTTTGGCTTCCCGTAATATTCAAGAGTCATCACACTAGTAATTTTGATAACGCAAACTAATAAGTGACCTCTCTCTTTTTTCTCTTTATCTACTGTTATTTGCTTCGTTTACCACCTGCCTTCATCTCATTGGCTTCCCTTTAAGCAATTCTTAGCTCTTTCTTTTATCTTTTTTTTTTTTCTCGTTTTAAACTATATATAGAACTAAAAAACTAGATAGAACGGCAAAATAATCGTATCATCAGATTTGAAGGTCATATATGTTGTTAATTAAGACCGATTAGTTCTTCAAAAAAATATTACAATCGTGTTTCTCGGAAAATAGACAATAATGATGCTATTTTTATTTATTAGTATGAATGTAATTAAACAAATGAGACAAATTAAAAACACAAAATAATGCGAAATAGAAGCATATACAAATTCAACCACACGATTTGCGCGCTTATTTCACTATGACATGACCCTTTTGGAATCTTTCATGGAATCAATAATATCATCTTGATTAGTGATTAGTTGAGCGTAATTATTAAATCATATCTCGGAACCCTAGCTTTTACTCCAGAAAAAAAGACATTATTATGAAAAGTAGTCAGTACATATCGACTGAAGAAGTGACTTTTTTTTTTCACAAATCAAATATATATTGATTAAAAATGGTTATTACAGAGAGTTGCTCAGCCATGGTGGCTTTAAAACAGAATCAGTGTAATATTGAGAATCTATACAACCATATTTAGCTAAGGTATGTGCCACCCTATTACATTCTCTCTTTGTGAAAGTAAATGAAATTTGTTGTAATTTGGAAGACTAAGATCTTATGTCATGAATAAGATTTGTTAAAGAGACATCCACAGTTTGACCGTTAACTAATTTTATTAGAGTTTCACAGTCTCCTTCAAAAATAATTGCCTGATAACCTTGCCTGCTGTAATAAGGCATGAAGAAGTGACTTTTGCTAGCTAATTTGGTACCCAAAATCAAAGTAACTACTTGGATTTGCCTAGTGCAGCGTTGGACCACCTAAACCCTTGGAGATTCAGGAACAAAAAAAAAGGTATAGGATATACAGTACATGTATATTGATCATGGCGATCTGATTACAAAATATTTGACAATTTTATGGTGTGGACCCTTTCAAAAAGATTCTGCACGCTCACGACCAAAGATTCCGTCCATCTTCAATTCTTCTTCTGCCTCTCTAGCCAAGCTGGATCCAGTTGTTGTTATTTTTGATTCTTCAAGAATACGAGCATTATTATTATTATTAATTATAATCCTTTAATTCTTTCTTGCTGCTTCATCATCATCTCGCTCCCACACATTACCAGTACATATTTCTTTCACATTTTTTGTGTTTTTTTTTCTTCTTTTGATTATCTTTGATATATATAAATACTAATACTTGTAACTGCAGAATGGATTAGTAAGATTCAGATGTGATGAGATGAGGTCGGCTCCAAAAACTCATCAAACATTATAATAAATTAAGATACAAGGGGTTACGTTTGACCTTTTTGAGCAATTGGGTTTTTTTTTATTTAGCTGTCTCTGACTTATCCCATTTTGGCAGCTTAGTTATTTGCTTTTCTTTTTAATTTCTTTAAAGTTTTAAAAGAGAGTCGTTGGCGTTTGATACTGAACAACAAAGGAAACGAAGGAGAGAGCGTATATATCAAACCACATGCTTGCATCATCTATCTTTCTCTATATTAATTTTATTTATTTATTTATTTTGTCTCAGTTTAATTCGTTCATCAAATATGACCCTCATTGTCTTTGTCTAACACCCATCCGGCTCTCATGGAAGAAAGCAACAACTCGGGCGTGGTGGACTTCCCTGAAAACTTTATGGACGAGCTCTTGTGGGAGGAGTGCTGGGACGAAGAGAATGAGGTAGCATCATCATCAGGGCTGAAGGAGAGAGTGACTTGCGCCATGAGGCACCTGCAAGAGGTGATGGGAGAAAGGGAGTTGCTGATCCAGCTGTGGGTGCCTGTGGAGAGAAGGAGCGGAAGAGTGCTGAGCACGGAGGATCAGCCTTACTCCCTCAACCCCTTCTCCCAGAGCCAGAGCCTGGCCCTCTACAGAGATGCCTCCGCCGGTTACAGCTTCGCAGCAGAGGTTGGGTCGGACCAGCTGGTGGGGCTGCCTGGGCGTGTGTTCTTGAGGAGGATGCCTGAGTGGACACCAGACGTTCGCTTCCTCAGCAGCGAGGAGTACCCTCGAATAGGATACGCCCGTAGGTACCAGGTTCGAGCCTCCCTCGCTCTCCCACTATTCCAAGGAGCCTCGGGGAACTGCGTGGCCGTCATGGAAATGGTCACCACTCGCCGCAGCTTGGAGTATGCCTCCCAAATTCACACCATCTGCCATGCCCTTGAGGTCATTATGAATTTAACCTAACTGTTGATATTGATTTATATACGTATAAGATTATAAGTCATCAAACTAATGAATTTGATGGACTCTATAAATATTTTGATGAAAGTCAGTCTGATTTATTCCATCTAAAAGTATATATATATTCTTGTCACTGCACTGTTGGAACACTGCTCAGCATTGACTCGCTCCCATGTCTTTGCATTATTATTATTTTGGTTGACGTAAGCAACCTTTGAAGAGCTTCAATGGTTAACATTCGATGCGTACGTTACTATTATATAAACAAGACTAAATTAGAGTCACAAACCTGTTAAATATATTTCTCGCAGGCCTTTGATCTCCGGACTTCACAAACCTCCTCCATCATTCCTGCAGCCTCTCTCAAGGTCAGTTCTTCAAGTCCCTTTGCCTAATTCACTTAGCTTGCACATTCTCTTCAAATTAAATAATAATCTCTCAGTCGTCGTGTCTTGTTCCCCTCAGCCCCACACGGTCGACCTTCACACAGAGGTGGCCTCGATTCTCCAAGGCATTTGCAGTTGGCACGGACTCCCTCTAGCCATCACGTGGGGCCACCAAGACTCATCCACCCTTTCAGCTCTAATCTCCGCCTGTTACGCCTCTAACCAAGACAGCCGCTGCTTCCTGGCCGCTTGTTCAGAGCACCATCTACTCGGCGGCCAAGGAATCGCTGGAAGAGCTTTTGCTACCAAGAAACAGTGTTTTGAAACAGATGTGGCCATCTTCAGCAAGTGGAGCTACCCTCTCTCCCACTACGCCAAGATGTTGGACCTCCACGCTGCTCTCGCTGTGCCTCTCCTGACCAGACGCAACCGCACCGTCCAATTTGTTCTCGAGTTCTTCTTCCCCAGAGACTGTCTTGACATCCAAACTCAGAGGCTGACCCTCGTTTCCCAACTCAACCAACGCTTCCAGAGCTCACCACATCTGATGGTAGACGACCAACTTGCAGAAGACGTGAGGGACACAGCCACGCCCCTCACAGATCACTCTAGCCGATCAGCACAAGAGGAGGCTACGGATCCCAAGGGCAAGTCGCTTTCATTTTATTCTTCTTCCTCCATGGAGAGCCGGAAGCGCAAGACAAGGGCTGAAAATGATATCACTTTGGAGACTCTCAAACAACACTTTGCTGGCAGCCTTAAAGACGCTGCTAAAAATATTGGGGGTAGATATATAGATACATACTACTAAATTATTTAATTTGGATATATTAATATATACAGAAGATGATGATGATTGCATTACATATTGCAGTATGTCCGACGACCTTGAAGAGGATCTGCAGACAGCACGGAATCTCAAGGTGGCCATCGAGGAAGATCAAGAAAGTTGGACATTCTCTTCGAAAACTGCAGGTGGTGATGGACTCTGTTGAAGGAGTTCAAGGCTCTCTCCATCTCGCCTCCTTCTACTCAAGCTTCCCTCAACTTCAATCTTCTTCTTTTCCTTTGATCAATCCGACCCAAACTGTCCATGTGCCTCCTAAGTCACCACCTTCATTATCTGGTAGCCAGAGCTCGTCAGGTTCAAGTACTTGTTGCTCCTCCGAAGAGCAACAACTTGGTGGCTTTCAAAAACCAGCTCTCAGCCATCCACAGCTACTTACTCTAAGCAGCCTCCAGGAGGACCAGAGGCCAGCTCGTGTTACCTCATCCTTACCCCCATTGCCATCTGCAACAGCTTCAAGGAAAGCAAAGGACGGGATGAAAGTGAAGGCTATGTTTAGAGATTCCATGCTGAGGATGTGCCTGCAGCCCCACTCGCGTCTCACAGACCTCAGAAGAGAGATCGCAAAGCGGTTTGGGATGGATGATGTTTTGACAAGTAACTTCAGCCTCAAGTACATGGACGATGATCAAGAATGGGTTCTACTGACGTGCGATGCTGATCTTGAGGAGTGCATACAAGTTTACAAGTCTTCTCTTGAAAAAACTATCAGAATCTTGGTTCACCATCCTCTCTCTCGTCCTTCCTTTGAATCTTAACCAAATCCTAATCCTTCTTCGCTAACATCATCCTAATTACATCGATGTACTTTGGCTTGGTTTGTATATCTCTTTTTTTTTAACATATATATGCAACAAACTTGTTTGATATAAATGTATTCATTTAGTTGTTAGCTTTTTGTGATCCTTTTTTTTTCTCTCTCTCTCTACAGTATGGATTACTAGCTTCGTTGAAGCTATGATGATTTTGTGAGACATTATCTACAATAATATACATTTGCATTGCATCTGCCAGCTTCTTTTCTGTTTTCTATTCTTGAAGTAGATAGGATTTAGCTCCAAAGTCTTCAATTTCCATGTTTCCGTAACTCTAGTTAAGATATTGTACCAAAAAGCCATACTTTGGGCCATGGGCCTGTCACCTAACTTTGATACAGAGGATATTCCAGTAGTCACACTGTTGATTCTTTAGTTTTTGACATTGTACAAGATAATGTGAAGGTTGGGTTAAGATTTCAGAGAGTCTGTGGAGTTACTCAGTTCAACAGGGAGGAAGAAGCTTCGTCTGCTTGCTGCTGCTCCTCGATGTCCAAATGTAGTTGCGGAGGGCCAGCTAAACTCAGTATGACCTGAAACCCACAACAAGTGCATTAATCAATCAACCATTACTACAATGCCTAGAGATGACATTGTATTGGATGTTCAAGCTAGATCACTAGATGGTGGCAGATAATTCCAGATTAACTTACTGGTAAGAAAACAAGCCCATGCAAGAAGCCGATTATAACCAGTGCCAAGTACATTTGGAAGTAATACACCTGTGTGCATCAATACATATCCATTTAAATCAACTCGTAAGAGACCAAGAACTGACAAGGCAATGGATTTAGGTGTCATTACCACAAATATCTCTGATCTTGCGAAGCAAAGCACAATCACTCCAACAAGTTTTGTGAGCGTGATCCCACTGTCCCCAACAACAACATGTTTTCATTCATCAAGTCCCACAAATGCGACCACTAAACCAGCTAGACTAATGCCTTCGCATAAAAAATAAAAATTTGCTTCGGAGAAAAGTGAAATGGTAGCAACTAGCAAGTGATCGTAAGCTTCCTCACCTGAAAACTGAAGCTCCCATGGTTTCCAGTGCCTCCCTCGCTCTTTGTTCTCTGTTCCCACTACTCATCTGCATTTGAAGCAGTGCAGGAAATAAACATAATATTTCACAACAGATCTACGCAAGGTTGAAAAGAGACATTGCTTGTTTTGCATCCTTAAATTAAATCCACTATGACATAACCAATAAGTGAATGACAATTCTTTGTTCTGCTACTACATGGCTACAGATTGTAGTGCCAATATAGGCGGTATAGTGTTTGGAGTAAGGTTGCATGGCTTGTTCTTACCAGGAAAGCATGCGATATGTGCACGCAGAATTCTACAGAAATCCCGATTGACATTATCAAATTCACAACAGAAACTGCATTGAGTTGGATTCCCAGAATCACCATCATACCCTGCTCAAACACATCAAGGATGATTACATATAGCATCCAAAACCGCATGAACCAAAACGCAAATCGAGACGATATTCTCTGGATGTGTTAATAAATACCATGAGATCCAAGAGTATCATCACTAATACAAGGACAATGATGGCTGAACTCCAAGCACTGAAATTGACAGGTTAATAAAAGAAATCAACATCAAGACATACCCACATTCTAAAATTTTGTATAATGTATAGAGAGATAACTGACCTGGAAGTGATTAACAAGCAAACAACAAATATAGCACCTGCCAAATCAATATAAGAATGTAAAGAGTTTTCTTTTGGTCAACCTCTAGCAAAAACTAAAAATTTGATAGATGGGAAGCAAACCGATTGCTATAGCGAGGTTTGTCAAAGCTACTCTCCAGATATCCAGATATTGCTCAAAAAAAATGTAAAAGACAGAATATGGAAAGATGTCAATCTGCATATAAGAAAAAGGGTTATTATACAGGAAGCTGAGTACAACAAAAATCACATATGGTTGAGCGTCTTCCTTCAAGCAAAGCCAGCTAATCTACAATTCTTTAAAACAGAATTTATCACCAGGTTCAAACCTTCAAGGAATTGGATATTTTTGAACTGAACTCCCGAGCAGCTCTCAGGGCATTAACAAAGTCACCCTGAAGAAAAAAAAATTTACTTTTTGAGTTTTTTTCTTTTTAAGTTGCTTTCTAGAAACAATAATGTCATACTTGTGTGTTAAGTGGAGTGTGGTATGTACGGAACTCAGATGCCTGTATAACACCGGTCTCATATCCTGAAACAAAAAATCAAGCGCCACGGGAAGTAGGTTCAGACCAAAAGAAAATTAAAGAAACGAAGTATAGTGCAAATAGATGTTCTCTTTAAGCAAATTCTAGAGTACCTTTTAAATCCACGCTATTTGTATATGCCCCATGACCACCCTTTGCACAGTCAGCCGATGGCAAAGCATTAAGAAACCAGGGTAATTTCTCCCTGAATTGAGCAGTAGATGGGCGATCATGAACCAAATCTGAGTGCCGAAAGCACTGCAACGGTTTACAGAATTAGTTGAATTCTAAACATTGTAGATGAAGAGAGAGAGAGAGAGAGAGAGAGAGAGGCAGAGGCTTACTGTAGTACAGTCTTTACAGATCCCATCTAAACTGCAAATATCTTCCTCAGCTGTGCAGCAAGGTGGCTGTAGCTTGAGAATTTAAGTTAGAGACTGGAACACCAGTTTGTATTTTAAACATGTTTGTTTAAAGGCAATTAAACAGATAAAAAAAAAGGCCTATGAACCATAATTGTTTCATTTATGACTAAAAGATAACTATATCTGTTAAAGAGAAAAAGAAACTAAGAAATCAAGGTAGTTTCCACAATAAGCTATAAACGATAAGAATGACCTGGTCATCTGGAGGACAATAACTGCTATTAGTGAACTTCCGACAACAGCCAAAAGCCTCTGGTGATAGCCATACAAGAAAATCATCGAGCCAAGAAGCAGCTGGTTTCGCAATGTAACTTGTTTCTGGAGCTTGTGACGCTCTTGATATCTGGTGGAAGGTAGGAAAAAGAAAGAATGTTACGGACTAACCCTTTTGGTGGCCCTTTAAATGTGTTCAGCCTTGGTGGTACCCACCACAAGGTGATCTTTGCCGAAGATACATCAAACTTATAAGAAGTCATATGATAATTTAGGACAGGAGTATCTCCGCTATACATTCATTATTATTACCTCATTTAACAGGGAATTCGAATTGCACTGGCTGATAGAGCACAACTGATTTGTATGCTTTGATTCCAAGCTGCGAAAAGAATCCATTTCAGTGCAGGAAAACTGCTAGATAATAAATTGTACCAGAGAGAATGTTATCCTGAGTGTGTGTAAGACAGAGAACCTATAATTGTAATCCTTGACTACAAAATACAAAGGCGGCCCCACTCTGAGGTACTCTGACAGACTGTCAAAATAGTCCTGCCAAATAAAATTTTCCAATCATGACTGGGGGAAATGAGCAAGAGATGAACACAAAGAAAACAACATAAAGGAGAAGTAAAAAATGGAACACACTAAACTTGAAGGTAAGAGTCTCGAGGAAGAACAATTTTCTGCTCCAAGCCAGTTTCAAGCCTTGGGCTGATGGCCTGAATGAATAAAAACACAGGAAATTTAAGCAGACAAATAAAAATACCAACTCGTAACTACAGAAAAAAATTAATGTAATTCAGTCCATCTCTCTTTGAAATTTTGTTGGTTATAGTTAAACTGTAGTGCCTATAGCAAAAGAAGTGTTAAACGGAAAAAAAAAAAAAAAAAAAAAAAAAAAAAAAGGTGGTATATATATAGTGAGAAGAGAGTAATGAACAAAATGTAATCAGCAACTTACAATGCTTGCCAGCGCAAAAGCCAAGAATACAGCGACGACAACTACTTTTACAACCCAAAGTCCAAGAACGGGTGCATGAACCTCCTGTGGAACATCAAGACTAAAAAATCAAAAGATTGCGGACCATAATTACATGTTTGCGTGTGTCTGTGACTGTGTTGCACGAATCGTATGTGTATTAATAACAAAGAGAAGTTGTCCCAGTTCTGAGAAAATCAAAACACCTTCATGTATCTCTCAAGAAACCCAGGTCCCCTTCCACCTATAAAGGCACAAAACCCTGCCTAAATTAAAGAATATGATACAGTTAAAAGACACTAATTCTAAAATTTCCAGAAGTAACCTTCAACAGATTCTTGAGAAGATGACGGAACTTTTATGCAAGGGAAACAATCAATCCTGTTATCCGCAGATCTTTTGCAGTCAAAAATGATTAGCGCAACAAAAGCGGTGATTTGCAGAAAGAAGTCCAGCATGATAGCCAAAGCTGCGCAAGTGAAGAACAATGTCACAGACTCACAAGTAATGTACACAGAGAGCACCAAATATGTACAAACCTGCAAACATGGAGAAGATACGACATGCTGGCATTGGAACAAAAGCTCCAACAGCAAAAGCCAAGACCTCGGATAAACTTGCCAACGTAATGGATGGACCTACTTCAACAAGTGCAGAGCTAATCCGTTCCTCTAAAGACACATCACGAGGTTGTCTCTTTACAGCATGAACCAGTATGCACATATTATCTACTCCCACCTGTTATAGAAAAACCATTAGTATATCCAGCATCAACAGATATACCAAATTTCCACTGTTCCTACTACAGAGACTGAAAACGAACTTACAGCCAGGACTAGGAAAGGGATGACTTCCATTATGATCAATGTGGATTTAACTCCAAGGGCACTGAAAAATCCAACAGATCCAAGTACAGAAAGCAAGACAAGCACAACCCCCGAAAGACCGAGCAAAACCTAGAAGTCATGCTATTCGTAAGTTATCTGTGTAAAATGACTGTACATCCACAATACTTTAATTTCCCCAGTCCTAGATAGTTGACTGTGAATATTTAGTTTCAAAGATCATATACACTCATGGTAGAGGGGGTAAGGAAAAGAAAGGGAGTATCAATAGTTCCGTGAAGATCCCCCTAACAAATATTCAGGCATTAATATAACTTCACCGAACGGCGAGGAAAGTAATTCCTAGCATATCATAAGATTCCCATTATTCAATACGTTGCTTCTCCAAAATCTAAAGTAATTCCTAGCATATCATAAGATTCCCATTATTCAATACGTGATTTAATACAACTGAAATGCTATAGAGGAACAAACTTGAGAGGAAGATCAAGACACACATACCTTCGATGAAATATAAAAAGTATAGAACTGCGGCGCATCTCCAAGTGTAACGGAAATGTAAACAAACATAACCAAATAGCTTGCCTGATGATGGAATACAAAAACAGATCACTGGCATGTAAATCTTGGTAGGACACATTACCAAAGAAAATCTGTGCAGGAAGATGGTAAGAGATAGCTCTCAAAGATGTTTGTTATCGTACAGCTATTGTTATAACATCAGCAGTGCTTTCTCTTTTCAGCTCTTCCTCTATTGAGCTTTCGGATGAAAATGAAAGACTCAAATTCTTGGATCGCACCATAGGTAACAGCTCCTTCTGGAAAGTGCAAGTAAAAAACACTTATAATTTTGAAAGAAAGTGACCAATTTCTCTGGAGAAAAAAAAAAATTAAGCCCTGGAAAAAAAGAACCTTTGCTAATTGAATGAACGATTTTTCCCATGCTACTGCCCTTTCATTGCTTGAATCACCAATGGCATTGTTAACTGGATATGTTACAACAAACGCAGTAGCCTGAAAATACAGTTCGTTTAGGTCAGATTAATAACCAAAAGGTACTGAACAACTAAGTTCCGAACCATTACCTCCGAATAGTTATTCCCCGAGAATCCTCCCAACACTGCACTAGGATCAACAGGCGCCTGAAAAGCGCTCAAACACATCTCTGATGAAGTGTAATGCTGAAGGTTGAAGAGCGAGGGTATCAGAAAACAGTATAAAATCACTAATCAAGAGGGCAGACATTCAACAATGTAATTACATAGTGAATGGCTCAAATTCCCCATCTTCGACAAAAAAATTGGCTATGCGTAAGATACTGAACAAAAATTGAACCTGGAAACAGTACTCAGCATGCTCAACTCCTCCATAATCATCAAAAGTTCCGGAGTCCATCTTGAAATACTGAAAATGTAATTTAAAAAGCGACGTCAGTAGAGAAGAGATTCCATGTGCAAGATGAATTTCACAAAATATTAAAACCATTGAGGAGTTTCACAAAATATTAAAACCATGGAAGTTTCACAAAATATTAAAACCATTGAGAAGTTCACGAGCTTAGAAATTATCAACCTGCAGAATACTCTGAGTGGCGCAATCACCTCCCAAAGGCTTCAAGCATATGTCAGTCAGAGAGACATTCGAGCCGGTATAATTTCCACGAATTTGATCGACCTGTGATATTTGGAGGACAAGAAATAACAGAAACAGAAGAAAAAAAGAATGATACTGAAATAAAATGATGTAAAACTCCACTTGGACTAGCATTTTGGTTAAAAGCATTTTTATAAATACCTTCTCTTGTATGTCAAAAAGCAAAAGAATATTTTCATCTGTCACGATACTAGGCGCCCAGCCACTTTTGGGATCAGGAACAGTGGCCAAGATAAGCTTTCATGACACAGAAGGAAATCGTGAACAAAGGTTATATATTGTAAATAATAAACTAGTATATAGACAGATGAAGCAAAATATAGAACTACCTGCTCGATTCTGTAGAATGGTGAAAGGTGGCTATCAAAAAACTTTTTCTCTTCTGCTGCTTTGCTTCCAGGACCTACCCACAACTACAAAATGTAGAAATCCACATGAACAATCATGCCAGTATTTGTAGTGGCTTCGCTTATGAATCCATGTCATAAAAAGTTCGTGTAACTATGATCCTAGCAGAGCTAATACATACCTTTTCTGGTCGTGTTTCCACCTTAAAATTAAAGAGACCTGAACTGAGAGCAAGAACAATAGCCACCGACATGAAAAGAACAAGAGA
>NC_025694.1:97935-101713 GCF_000633955.1 Camelina sativa
ATAGACAGATGAAGCAAAATATAGAACTACCTGCTCGATTCTGTAGAATGGTGAAAGGTGGCTATCAAAAAACTTTTTCTCTTCTGCTGCTTTGCTTCCAGGACCTACCCACAACTACAAAATGTAGAAATCCACATGAACAATCATGCCAGTATTTGTAGTGGCTTCGCTTATGAATCCATGTCATAAAAAGTTCGTGTAACTATGATCCTAGCAGAGCTAATACATACCTTTTCTGGTCGTGTTTCCACCTTAAAATTAAAGAGACCTGAACTGAGAGCAAGAACAATAGCCACCGACATGAAAAGAACAAGAGATGGATTTCTAGCAATCCATAACCCATATGTTCTGAGGCAAAGAATTGGAAACAATTACAATATAATTTTAACAGTTTTATGTTTTTCTAATTGTATGAGATACCTTGTGGGTAATATATAGACGACGAAACAAAATCGTGGAGATTTACCTGTAAAATTTTTCCATGTATCTCTGAACAGGCGAGAGTTGAGCATGTCGTTGCACCTAAGAGAAGGATAGTTCAGCATATATGTGACTATCTAAATGTAGTATTATATGCTACATATATAAACACAAAAGAACTCCAATTTCTAGCCAATACTTTGATATACCTTCTTCGGTTCACTAGTAATTCCATCTTCTTCTAAAGGATGCAATAGTGGCTCGGCGCTATCACCAGGGTTTGTTATATCTCTTCTTCGATTTAACACACCCCATCCGAAGAAGCAAGACACCAGCACAATATATACAAGTGCCATTGATAACTCAATGCATCTAACCTGAAATGAAATGTAAATCAACACTATCAAATCCAAGATCATACCAACCTAATAATGTTCTCAAGCAAAAGTGTATAAATCATAACCCATACCTTAAGAGGACCGATTCTGATTGAGCAAGAGTTTTCCTCATGGGGCGGAAGGGGTTCGGGACTTGAGCACGCTGGTGAGGAAGGGCAATCACCACAAGAGCATCCAAGGGATGTGTCACCACATGAATAAACAGATAAGTTCATCGGCACCATCACAGATGACTCAGGAGTAGTCGATTTGAAGTTCATTGCATACGGTGAACCAGGGACGCCAGGTGGTGCTTTCTGACCAATAAACGTAAACCACTCTGAAAAAGCAGAAGTAAAGATGAAATCTGGAACTTTTGAAACAAGGATAAAAGTCGTATAGAAGGCCTTGAAACAGACTGCAGAGCACCTCTGAAGTTTTGAGCACCACCACCAACAAAGTTTATGGCACGTGTGTTCATAGTGCCAAATTTCACCTCTTTACAGGACTCGTAAAGACCTTCTCCAAACGTATCAGTTATGTGATAGTCTATACCATCCACTGTCAACTTCCCACTCACCTAGAAAAAATCCCAAAAGTAGGAAGAATGCTAGTGTTGTTAACCATATTAACGGGTTTCAACTAAGCGTCAAAAGTTGAACTTGTGACATGAAGAAATGGAAGCTAACCTCAGCAATAGAAGTGACGTTGATAAAAAGAGACTGATTTGGAGAGCAGGAGAGCTCGCAGAACAAGTTTAAGAAGTTCCTTAAGCATGCAGGACAACCCACAAGAAAAGGAACAGCCTAAAATAGATGGCATCAACAAAAACAATGAAGAGATATGAGTATAGCAAAAAAAAAAAATAACAGAAAAAGAAAAGTAGATTAGAGTAAGATTGTCTTGTTGCAGTAATCATAGAGATTATTAAGAAAGCATGAAGAGAAAACAAAAGTTTGGCTCTTGAAATATCAAAGAAATATTTAAAAAAAAAAAAAAACTACTTATTGCATAGTCTCATCTGGCATTTGTTCACTTTCGCAGAGAAATCAGAGGCAAAGAAAAGTAAAACCTGTTGAACTTGAGACCTCAAAGTGTCAAATTGAGTCTCTGTACAACAGACATTGCCACTAATGGTCGGGCAAAGGCTTTGTATTTTGGCAGAAAAGAGTTCATCGGGCTGCAGAAACGAATGGTCAAGTTCAGTCAAAGATGCACAAGGGAAAGAAAGAAGTTGAAGGAAAACCTAATGTGAGGAAGAAGAAGAAAAAGCAACACCTTAACGGATGGGGAAGCATAAGGACAGTTAAGGACTTTTCCATCGCTGCGTTCTCCACAGATGTCATACATAGCGCAATACTCTTGTGAATGTCGTCTATTGTACCGAGAGAGAAGCAGCGCACGAATACCACCAAAATTATTAGTGGACAATAATAAGAGATTGGAGATCAAGGGACACGTCTATCTGTCTATCACTATAAATTACCTAGGTTCAACAGAAAGGGTGTTGAGAGAGGAGGAGCTGATGAGGTCTGCGCTGAGTAGAAGAGAGGAAGTAGTAATCAGCTGCAACATGACAATCATTCGCATATCAGCATGCACCGAGGGAAGTAACAATAAGAAAATTAAAAAGTGAACAAGTGCTAATCAAGCAGCCTAACTAACAATAATAAGAAACAAAGTAGATGCAGTTGGCGCGGTTTACTCTCTCGCATACATGATACAAACCCTAGAAAGCAGATGAATAGAGGAAAATTTCCCAAGAGACTAACTACTCTAAAGTCTAAACTATACTAAAGTAGGCAAGGAGGAGACGAAGAAGACAGAAGAAAATTAAGCGTTTGCCTGTAAAAGGAGGGGAAGCTTGAGAGGGATCGCCATGTTTGTCTACAAAATTGAGAGAGGACGAGCAGTAGAGAGGGGTTTATTCTTTTGGCGTAGTTGCAGAGACAGAGAGAGAGAGAGAGAGAGGGTTGTTGTTGTTGACCAATCCAACAAATATCCATCACGACGACGACGATGAATCAGTTGCCGTTTTAAGGCGTGGAGAACGCAATGTATGCCGTTTTTTTTTGTTTTTTTCAATTTTAGAATCGAACAACAAGTAAAGCAGATTAGATGAAAAAAGGAAGGAAGGAGTCTTTTGCTTTTGCTTTTGCTTCTCCTCCTCCTCCTCCTCCTCCTCCTTGGCTCCTTCTTCCCTTTGGGGTCTTCTTCTCTTTCTCTCGGTCTGTCTCCGATCATCATCCTTCAAAATCGCGCGGATCCAGTTTAATCACTCTCGTTCGTTGGCGTTGCTAGGGTTTTACCCATAGAAATTTATGCTGAATGAATTTTTTTTTTGATTAGAAAGAATAATTGGTCAGCTCGATAATTGTTTGCTGTGGGGATGGATGGGGGGAGTTAGCTTGTTGTATTGGTGATTCCATCAAATATAGAATTCGTCATCGGGGGATCAATAATAATGGAGGAGATGATAGTATTATTAAAAGAGTATTATGATGAACATCTGGTCCTCGTCCTGTCATCTTACTCGGCTCCTGCGTGGGCAAGCTTTATGGCCGGTGCCTTTTTGCTTCTCACTCTCTCCCTTTCCCTTTTTTTAGTCTTCGATCACCTTTCTACTTACAAGAACCCTGAGGTTTGTCTTGTCCCCTCTTCTTCTTCTTCTTTAGGCTTTTTTTTTTTTTCCCTCTTCCTTTTGTCTAATCAAATCATCCCCATTTCTCTCTCTCAGGAGCAAAAGTTTTTGATTGGAGTCATCCTCATGGTCCCTTGCTATTCTATAGAATCGGTTAGTAATTCTGTTTTCCCAAGTGCAGAGGCCTCCTGTATCATTCATTCATGTTCACCGTTGCTTGTCTCATCACGGGATTCTTCTGATCCTAATTCTGTTTGTTTCTAACAGTTTGCTTCACTTGTCAAACCATCCATCAGTGTTGATTGCGGGATTCTTCGAGACTGCTATGAATCCTTTGCCA
>NC_025694.1:102337-112819 GCF_000633955.1 Camelina sativa
CTTGTCATCGTAATTCCTTGACTCCATTTATCAGGTGGGGAAGAAAGGACTATTGAGTTTATGGAAAGACAAGGACGTAAGAGCTTTAAGACACCACTCTTAGATCACAATGATGAAAAGGGAACTGTCAAACATCCTTTTCCTATGAATTTATTCCTTAAACCCTGGAGGCTCAGTCACTGGTTCTATCAAGTTGTTAAGTTTGGTATTGTTCAATATGTATGTTTCCCACACAAATGCTTCTTTGTTTCTCTTGCTCCAAAATGTCTTTTCTTTTCTTTTCTTTCTAGTCGAAGTTAACTATTTCTCTCCTTTGGCAGATGATTATTAAGTCTCTAACTGCCCTCACTGCTCTGATTCTTGAAGCGTTCGGTGTGTATTGTGAAGGAGAGTTTAAATGGGCATGTGGGTACGTTGAGGCAACTTTCACGAGGACAGTGCTAGTCTTATAATTGTGCCTTAAGAAACAAGACTCAGTTATATCTATGATGAACTATATGACCAAGATGCTATCTTACTGTTTTGCCTATGCATATATATTTTTTGTAGGTACCCTTATTTGGCAGTGGTTCTAAATTTTAGTCAGTCATGGGCATTATACTGTCTGGTTCAGTTCTATGGTGCTACGAAAGATGAGCTTGCGCACATAAAGCCGCTGGCCAAATTTCTAACTTTCAAGTCGATTGTGTTTCTCACTTGGTGGCAAGGTGTTGCCATTGCTCTTCTCTCTTCCCTCGGTTTGTTCAAAAGTTCAATTGCACAAAGCTTGCAGTTGAAGACTAGTGTACAAGATTTCATCATTTGCATAGAGGTAAATTGTCTTTTGTTACCAACCTTGCTGGAAAAGATTTAATGAGTACAAAACTTTTTCTTCTTCGTTGCCTCCTATTTACAACAGTCTATGGAGTCTTCTCGGATTTTCTTTCTTGGAACAAATTAAAGCTTTTAACACTTGTGTTTGTCCAGTGCAGATGGGTATTGCTTCCGTTGTTCACCTGTATGTATTTCCAGCAAAACCTTACGGTCTAATGGGAGACCGCTTTACAGGCTCCGTTTCAGTTCTTGGTGACTATGCATCTGTTGACTGTCCAATTGATCCAGATGAGATTAGGGACAGTGAGAGACCAACAAAGGTTCGCCTACCGCATCCTGACGTTGATATCAGAAGTGGTATGACCCTCAAAGAAAGCATGAGAGACGTTTTCGTTGGTGGTGGTGAATATGTGAGTCTTCTAATTGTTCCATCCAAAGAAATTGATTATCTGATGAATAGCTTCTAATTGATCACAAAGATGCTATATATCTTGTAGATTGTTAAAGACGTGAGATTCACAGTGACTCAAGCAGTGGAGCCTATGGAGAAGAGCATCACAAAGTTTAATGAGAAACTGCACAAGATCTCTCAGAACATAAAGAAACATGACAAAGAGAAGAGAAGAGTGAAGGACGACAGTTGCATGTCATCATCCTCGAGTCGGAGAGTGATTCGCGGTATAGACGATCCGCTTCTAAATGGGAGTTTTAGCGATAGTGGAGTTACAAGAAGCAAAAAGCACAGGCGTAAATCAGGATACACGAGCGCAGAGAGCGGGGGAGAGAGCAGTAGTGAGCAAGCTTATGGTGGATTTGAGGTAAGGGGCCGCAGATGGATCACTAAAGATTAACAAAGTATATCCTTTGGACTGGACAAAAGGTTGTCCCACATTTTTGTCCTCAAAGCGGAGGTGTTTGTGATGATCACGCTACCTAGAAGCCATTAATTGAAGAATGAATATCTGTGTACAGATTTGAAGATACGAACATAAATGAGCATGGTTTCTTTATTTATTACAGAAGAGTAAATAAATGTTCATGTTCGCTGTGTCTTTCGAACCAACAGAGGTCATATATAAAATAAATAGGTTATTCCAACTTGAGCAATTGCAAGAATGCCGATTGGAAGATAAAAGACCTGAGTGAAATACAGCTAAAATGTAGTAGTGTTTTTTTCTCTTTTGAGTATTTAATAAGACATAGCAATTGGGGAACTTGCAATCTCGACTCCTTCCTAATCCTACCTAGTCAAGGGTCAACCGTCCCACTATCCTTTCAGACATACTGTATATGATGATGATGATGATGATGATGATGATGATGAATACAGAATACTGAATGTTCTCGTTCATTCCTTCGCTTTTGGGCTTTATTAACCGGATTCTTTTTTACTAAATAAATCACAACTATTTTTTAACTCGAGATACCAGTGTATTTATTGTACTTTATTGTATTTGACTATCAGCAAACAAAAATCGCAAAGCTAATCCTGTGAATAGAATCTACTACTTCTAGTATATCTGAAAAGCTTAAAGACTGGCACGTCTCTCTCTCCCTCCCCTTTTAAGCCTTTTTGTTAAGCAAGACGCTGCCATATAGATATAGGAAACAGAGTTAACTAACAATTGCAGGCAAATCATAACAATAATAAAAGACGGCGAGGCTCTCTCAGTCTCACCTTGTCATTTGTTGTTGTTGTATGCATGAACCACCATGGACCCTTCCTCCACATTAGTCTTGCCATTCCCCAAACACACACACACACAACATATTTTAGTTTTCATTTCTACCACAAAACTACACTATCTATTCTACTTTTGTCTTACTACATATATATATATATATATATATATATATATAAGCTCTTTATTTTTACCTGCTGAATCCAGCCACCATCCTCAATCCCATGAACACACTCAGCCCCACCCACACTCCACTTAGCCCCAACCCTGCCGGTGCATACAGCATGAACCCTGATGATATTCCTCCCACCACCATCTGACACACACATACACAATATTGTTTTATCTTTTCTTTTTCTTTACTAGGAGTAGTAGGAGGACTTCTCTCTTACTTACCATCGAGCAAGCTGCGTAGGGGAAGTCCGACATCCCATAGTGCAGTCCATCAAAGATAAACGCCAGAGCTGTGATTGGTTGAGTTGCCGCTACAAACTGTATCCATGTTACCGTGAGTAAAAGCTCTACCAATCCCCACCAACCCACTTACTTTATTATGTAATTAAATTACATTACTTACCAATACACCCTTTCTCACAATCCGCAGAACTTCAGGGTCTTTGGAAAACAAACCAGCTATTGAACTGAAAGACATCCCCAACACTATAGCCAGTGCAATCCCTGTCACCACTCCTATCTGNCTTTTTTTACTAGAAGTAGTAGGAGGGCTTCTCTCTTACTTACCATCGACCAAGCTGCGTACGGGAAGTCCGACATCCCATAGTGCAGTCCATCAAAGATAAACGCCAGAGCTGTGATTGGTTGAGTTGCCGCTACAAACTGCATCCATGTTACCGTGAGTAAAAAGCTCTACCAAACCCCAACCACCCACTTACTTTATTATCTAATTAATTACATCACTTACCAATACACCCTTTCTCACAATCCGCAGAACTTCAGGGTCTTTGGAAAACAAACCAGCTATTGAACTGAAAGACATCCCCAACAATATAGCCAGTGCAATCCCTGTCACCACTCCTATCTGTCCAACATAAACACGTTACATCCCTCTCTACAACCAGAGATCAATCACCATCCCCCAACAAGATAAAATTCCCACTTCTTTAGTGCAGCACCTTCATGATGATTAAGAGAGCAAACATATTCCTTTCAACTGACCCTACATCTTAGCTTGGCATTTCTAACATATTCATCCTTTCTCGCCAACTTCATCAAGGTAAATCTAATTCATTGTTCCTTATATTAATGGAAGCAATAAATCTCAACTGCAAAAAGGGGTGTGGGCTCATACCTTCAGAACAAAAGCCGTAACCTCTTTCACACCTTCAAAGTCTCTTTTGGATGCAGAACTTGCGATCAACGCCTGATCAACAAGACACGAGGCTTAATCCCATCTCTCGCAATTATCTCAGTTGTTTTTTTAAGTCCCATTTGATACCAAACAGATGAAGAAAGAAAGTTATATAGCCAAAACCTCTAGGTATAAAAACCAATACCTGTCCAGATGAAGCTAGTGCATCAGTAAGCAGAGATACCGCCAACCACACTTGCATGCATATCTGATGTGCTGCCATTGCGAAAACTCCCTGACGAGCCGCCATTGATGTGGCAATAGTCATGGTCATGAGCACAGACAGAGTCCTTCCAAGAACAAATCCACCTGTAATTCAAGTCAAAGTTTAAAACCTAGAGATATCAATACAGTACTTACATCCATAAATCCCATAAGTGACGAACCGTTTTCCACATACCTGACTTTAGGTAATCCCCGAACTTTAGTGACCCCATCTTTGGAGGAAGCAGTATAACTCTTTTGTTCAAGAGTATAAGCATTAAAATGGCAACAGTGTACCTATGAACAGAGGAAAGAGGTTTAGCAGCATCCTACAAGGTTGAGCAAGGAGTAAAACTGAAAAAATAAAAAATAAAAAGAAGATGTATAGATACATACTGGGAGATGACACTAGATATTGCGGCCCCGGCTACACCCATCTTGAACTTGTATATAAACAGAGGGAAGAGAAATACAGCCAGAAAATTACCAACGCCTACATTATGGAAGTTAGGGAATGAATGAACCGATGGAAGAAAGAAAGTCCAAGAATATTTAAATATTCTTGGACTACTATGTCAAAAGATGTAAAAAAAAGCAAACCTATACAGTAGACTGGAGTTTTTGTATCCTTGAATCCACGAAAAATGCCTTGAAGAGCTAAAGAAACCACATACGCAGGAGCACCAAGTGCCCTAAGGACAAGAAACTGCCGCGCAGGGATGAACATTTCTGACATCTGGTATTAAAGACAGGAAACATGCATCCTCAGCATAAAATTTCTCCAAAATTTCCTAAGACATACATGACGATAAGCTCTAGCGGGACCGAACTTACAGATTGAACACCCATTAACCTTAAAAAGGGTCCAGATGCGAAAGACAAAGCGAGTGCCTCGAAGATGCCAATTCCAATGGCTAGCACTAGCGCTGTCGACACTGAAGATAACTGTTTCCTTTCTGGTAAACCTTGAGAAGGTATGTCACCACGACTCTCTGCTGTAAATCCATTCAAACAGATATAAGGCCTGGGAAAACATGAGAAGAGAAGAAAGCTAAAGGTTTACCTGAGGCTAAATCTTCTGCGGCAGTCTTTGCAATATCTTCAGCGACAAAAGAAGTGGCAACGCTGAGTAGTGGAATGTTGAAGAGCTTTGATATGGTGTTGAAGATGGACATGGAAACGCCAGCGGAACCCAACTCAACAGATCCTGGAGATTCAAAAGAAGGGAGTCCGTTACAACTCTTTTTTTTTATATTAAAAACACCTCTTCCATGGTATCGAGAAGCAAAGGAAAAAATACCGAGCCTTCCAATGTAAGCAGTCTCCATGAGCAGAGTCAAAGGGTCTATAGCTTGTCCAGCAATGGCCGGAAGAGAGAGCATGACGAGTTCTCGTTTGATATCCAAAGGACGTGTGTCCTCCTCCCTAGCAAAAGGAAAGGGGCATAAACAAAGACAAGAAGAGCGTAGCAAACATGCGAAAGAGTAACAAAGGGAGAACGCAACACCTCAACAGCCTTACGGGAGTTTGTCCAGTGAACCGCAAGAGTGACCTTCATCCTCCAAGTTGAGAAAGGGAGAAGAAGAGTCAGGAGGGTTAATCTGGCTCTTCCGACGAGTAACAAGAAAAGGAAAGACAGGGTTTGGATTGCTGTGAAGGGAGCACTTTTGGTTTTGGGGGCCAGAGGCTTGATTGAAGCGAGCTATAGGTTGAAAATTGCCTAGTCGTCTTTTTACTTTGGCCAACTTATTCGTCAAGGGCAGCGAAACTTGCTTCCCAGCCACTACTCTACTGGAGGAATCCATCACGACACACTCTGCCAATTCGACTAGAGAAACGTTACTAATGACTGACTACTCGGTTCGTCTACAAAACT
This sequence comes from Camelina sativa, assembly GCF_000633955.1. Classification (NCBI taxonomy): domain Eukaryota; kingdom Viridiplantae; phylum Streptophyta; class Magnoliopsida; order Brassicales; family Brassicaceae; genus Camelina; species Camelina sativa. Next base: position 108,282 of record NC_025694.1, read on the forward strand.
CAAACGATAGAAAAAGCCTAGAAGAAGATGATGATACTGGGTAGGGTATCGAGAAGAAAAGAGTAAAAACAAAAACAAAATTGAAACTTACGGGATCGGGAGGGGTGAGCGGTGCGGTAGAGAAAACGTCGTCGAGGCAGAGATGGCAGAGGAGGAGGAGGAGGGTTCAATCAATTCATCATTCAGATTTCAGATTGAGAGGGGTTTAACCGTTGCAGGGCGAGCTAAGGCGGTTTTTGTTTGGGAGAAGTGAGTGGATTGGTAAATGGGCCTTTTGTTTCCTCTCAAATTAAGCCCATTAAGGCCCATTCATTCGCTCATTAGTACTTGACTTTTTCTTCACATCTCATTCATCATCATCATCATCATCATCATCATGTATATTTTTGATATGTTCCCTATTTAAGACAGAGGTTTCTAATATTAGCTTATTATTTTGTTTGTTGTTAGAACGAAAAACCTTTTTTAAAACCCATTCAACAATTCGCTGTCAAAGGGGGAAAAAAAAAAAAAAACCATTGAACAATTCTTATCAAACGAGTTGGCATTTTTAAAAATTAATAGGATAAGTTTGCTTTCGGAACCAGAAAAAAAAAATTACGACGATTTCAACAAACATTTGATTGTTAAGATAAGAATCTAAACAGCTAATTATAATTTGGCATGAATTAGAAAAAGAAAAGGGTAATAATTTAATTAAAGAGCAGATGATTCGGTGTGGTGTAGTTGCTGAGACGTTAAAAGAAAGAAATAAACCCAAACTCATATTTTTTTTTTTCTTTAAAAAAATTTGTGTGTTTTGTTTGTTTTACAGTTTGAGATTAGTTTGGAGTTTTTGTGCATAGTTTCTCGGCAACCAACTTCTCCTCAAGGCAAGGCAAATGAGGCATCATCGAGAAATGACGTCTTCTTCTTCCTCTTCTTCCTCCTTTTGCACTCTCTCCTTCCCATTTCTCTTGTTTTCTTCCTATTCTTTGTAGCCCCCTATCCTCCTCCTTCCTTCTTCCGTTAATTAATACTAAATGTCGTCGTCTTTGAAGTTGAAGAAAAGAGATTATGGCGCTGAACCCGACAAGACAAAGCTTGTCATTGCCGGAATCCGCCACCAGTTACTGCTTCTCTTTCGCCGCCGTCACCGTCTCTTTCCGCTGGTCTCTGCCGTCTCCGGCTGTCTCCTCCTCTTCCTCTTCTCATTCTCCATCCTTTCTCCTCCCCCCTTGATACATCTTGAACCCAATCTACATCCAAACGCTCCATTTCGTGTACCCGTACGTAAAATTATAAATCATCCATTATATTACATTATACGTACGTAACGTCTCTCCACATTTCATGACCTCATTTATTCAATGATCACGTACCTAGCTACTGTGTGTGTGTGTCTCAGGAAAATGGCGGAAGGACGGATCGCAAGTTATGGAGCTCGAGATTGTCTAACCTCTACTCTGCCTGCAGCAATGCCACTGACTCCTTTCAAGGTACGTACGTACGTGTACCCTTAAAGATTTGCGTGATAAAAAAAAAAAAAAAAAAAAAAAAAAAAAAAAAAAAAAAAAAANAAAAAAACCTACAGATATTAATTACATGATATATAGAAGAAGGACTCCTCTTTGTATCAACTCATTTGGTTTGGTAATTAATCGAAACGGTGGCAGTCACGGAAAAGAGAACGCAAACCAATCGGTATTTACTGATCGCTACAAGCGGAGGGTTAAACCAGCAGCGGACAGGGGTGAGTTCCTTAATTGTGAACCTATATATATAATGATCCTAGCAAGTGTTATATATTGAGTGAGGGCCGTTTCTAATTCTGAAGCGCTTTTTCTACTGTGTAGATAATAGATGCTGTAGTTGCGGCTTACATTCTAAACGCCACTCTTGTGGTCCCTAAACTTGACCAGAAATCATACTGGAAGGACACCAGGTGCTGCCCTGTCTCACTCTGGTTCCCATTTTGATATTGTTTAGTTTGTTAGTTCTATATAACACAGCTTTTGTGGTACGTGCAGCAACTTTGAGGAGATATTTGACATTGATTGGTTCATTTCGCATCTCTCCAAAGACGTGAAGATCATCAAGGAGCTTCCTAAAGAAGAGCAGTCAAGAATATCCAGCAGCCTACAGTCCATCCGTGTCCCGAGGAAGTGCACACCCTCTTGCTACCTGCAGCGCGTTCTGCCTATACTCAATAAGAAACATGTCAGTTACTTATCCTCCAAACTAAGTTCGTTCATGATATACATACAAGTGTATGCTCATCTGCTGCAATATATGCAATCTCGTGTTGCAGGTTGTACAACTCTCCAAATTCGATTACAGGTTGTCCAACGCTCTCGATACAGAGCTCCAGAAGCTGAGGTGTAGAGTGAACTACCATGCGGTGAGATATACAGAGTCTATCAACAGGATGGGCCAATTGTTGGTTGACCGGATGAGAAACAAAGCCAAGCATTTCGTTGCCCTTCATCTCAGGTTCGAACCTGATATGTTGGCCTTCTCCGGATGCTATTATGGCGGAGGTCAGAAAGAGAGACTCGAACTCGGAGCTATGAGACGAAGGTGGAAAACGTTACATGTGAGAATATCTATCTATGCTTAGTTTATCAACATCAAGCCTTCTTAACTCTTATTAACTCCCTTGGACTTGTTGCAATGTGCAGACGGCAAACCCTGACAAAGAACGGCGGCATGGGAGATGTCCCCTGACGCCAGAGGAGATTGGTCTGATGCTCAGAGGCTTAGGTTTTGGGAAAGAGGTTCACTTGTATGTTGCATCAGGCAAAGTATACGGAGGGGAGGATACACTGGCACCATTAAGAGCTCTCTTTCCAAATATCCATACAAAAGAGACATTGACCTCCAAGAAAGAACTGGCTCCCTTTGCCAACTTCTCATCACGGATGGCTGCTCTTGACTTCATCGTCTGTGATGAGAGCGATGCATTTGTCACCAACAACAATGGTAACATGGCTAGAATCTTAGCTGGACGAAGGTATAACTGTGTCGCTTAATATCACTTCTCCGCTGGTCTCTTCTCTAATGCACATATCTGTGTATGTCTGCAGGAGATACTTGGGACACAAAGTAACCATTCGTCCAAATGCGAAGAAACTGGACGAAGTCTTCACAAACAGAAACAACATGACATGGGATGATTTCTCATCCAAGGTCCGAAGATACCAGAAGGGTTTCATGGGTGAGCCAGATGAAATGAAACCAGGAGCGGGCGAGTTCCACGAGAACCCAGCCTCCTGCATTTGTCGAACCTCTGAAGCAAGAAGAGTAAAAGAAAAAGCAAAACATGATCTAAATGAAGAAGAACATGACTCGTCAGAGTACTCAGACATTGGCAATGTTCCCATAGCAAGTGCCAGTAGAAGCGATTTGGAGAGTTGGTAAAGTGATCTTCTGATCAGACTAATTTCTTCTCAGCAAGTGTCAGCATCGTTTCCAGATAGAGAAATTCTTTTTTATCTGTATAAAAATTGTAATGTCACAAAGTTGCAAGGTTACAGATAGAAAGAATGGTGTACATATTGTTATTAATAGACCTTCTGTACATACACATATCCCTTTCTTTAGCTTTCTTGTTTAAGACTTATAATAGAATCTTGAGATTATGCATTCCTGTTGTTGGTTCTTCCTCTCAGTTAATAAACAAGTCTGTTCTGTTCTGTTACACATCATACAAAGGGGAATGGAGTAAGTCTTAGTCAGGTCCAAATGTGATGGTCGCATGGATCACAACCTTCCTGAGCAATGTCGGTGATCTGAACGCCGGCGTCATAGGTCTTCCCAGCTTCCCAGTTGGGAGGAAGAACCCTCTGCGACCAGACCATTTTGCCGTCGTAGCCTGCCGTCACCACGAACTTGAACTGCAGAGCTCCGGTGGGGACTTTGTCAGTAACCCACACAGCTCCGTGGCTTCTGGTCATGTAACTCCAATGTGACGAACCCACTTGAGCAATGTCGATGGCTACCACTTCGGTTTGGCCTCCTTGGTACAATAGCTTTATGGCCAAGTAGTTAGGCTTTTTGCTAGATTCTTCAACTCTCACGCTCATCTTCTTGTTCCCGTATTCGCAAGGAACTCTGTTTCAATATTTTGTCAGTTCTTCTTCTTATTAGTCGATACATATATACTAGTTAAAAGTGAAACAAGTAAAATGAAATGAGAATGGTGAGAGGAATCGAACCTCTGGTACTCAATGTCGAGAATGCCCTGTTTGAGGAGATCAGTGTCGGCGCCAACAACGGGCTTAGCCATTGCCCTGAAGGCCCTGCTGCTGAGGACAAGATCGGTTTGGTTGCTCTTGTTGAGGTCAGTGACCATCACGGTGGTTCCTTTGCTGCTGCAAAGAGTGGTGTTCTTGCATCTGACCTGGAAGCAAGCTCCGCAGCCGGCGCCGTCTTTGTAGATGGAAGGCATTGCCGCCGCAATGTGACCGGCGAAGAAACCCGTAGCCATAGAGCCATAGGCACAAGCTCCGGCTGAATTAAACCCATAAATACATACAACCAGTATAAAAGATGAGAAA
>NC_025694.1:113345-121525 GCF_000633955.1 Camelina sativa
TTTTTTTTTTTTTTTTTTTGCTTATTTTTGTGTTGAGAGATTTTGAAGAAACAAATAATCCAATGAGGTATGAGCTTTTTTTTTACTTAGAGAGTTAATAATACTTAAATACGATGAGTTTGGGAAATATCCTTATTAATTTTGATGGGAACAGCGTGAATTTATACTATGGGTGCCAGCTCACTATATCAACAACACACGTCACGTCGTCATAGATAGAAGCAGCTTGCACAAGTACGCGTGTTGACATATTAATTAATCTTTGATTGGGTTGAGTTTGGCTGGTGACTAGTTTAGCGAGTGAGTGTGTAAATTAGTAATAAACTATATCCTTCCAATTCCAAATAATAGTACAAAAAAAAAAAGGTAGGTGTGAGGGTCCCTAGGGTTTACCACATTACCCAGCAATAGTCCAATAAGGTGCTGGGCGGTGGATGACGTGGCATTGCACCGACTCTCTCCATCACATTCATATTCACAGCTGTGCATCCCTCCTCGGGCCTTGTTCTTGTAGTTGTCGGTCGGTCTCCTGTTTTTCTTTCTTCTTCTTTTAAATCACCCATGTTTATCCACACAGTCAAATCTACGAATACTTTGGCCACTTATTATGTATCTCTCTTTTTGGTAACAAAAATATGTTTATTATAGCTTAGCTAGTTTCGAAATTAATCAATTAAAGGAATAGTACATACTTCAGCTGCTTACCGTCAAGACACAGACAACCGTACTTAAATGAAGAGACTCCCCCCCCCCCCCCCCCCCCCCCCCNCTGCATTGCATTTCTATTGTATTAGGCGTAGAACATTATACATGTCAATAGTTTGTTTGTTACAATTTTGATGATTTCATTTTCAGTCAATCAAAAATATTCATTATTCAACAGATTAGTAACCAAGAAACGTCCATGTGAGAACGACTCTGTCACATCGACGGCATTGATTACTACATACATGTGAATATATCTTCATATACTCCTATCTTTTTCTATTCCATTGTCGAGGCTATATACAAAATTTAAGATTATTTATGACTTGTTTTTTTTTTTTTCGTTTCTTTCTTGAGACAAATAGATTATTATTTGTCTAAGATTTCTCTATACCAACTGCTGATTCTTTTTTAACGATGTACAATATCAAATTCAAAATCCTAACGGGTACAATAATACAGTATCTACCATAAATCGTACAATACCCAAACGTAGCCCTCTTCTTATTATATTATGCTCGTTGTTTATGTAAAGCCCATCGTCTGATTCGGCCTATTTTCTAAATAGTGCCAAACTGTGTAAACTCTGCTTTTGCTCTCTTTATTGGATAACGTGGGCCGTCCACACCGACCATCCATTGGTCGGCGCAACGCAGTGTATTCGGACATGTACGATGTTCTATATTTTACTACTTTCCCAAGAAAAAAGAAAAAAAATACCCAAACCCTTGTTCCGATCAAAGTTGGACCTTAAAATATAGACTTGTTAAGTACAATTTGCCGGCAACACCTTGGTTAAAGGCGAACCTAGTGTTAATTACTACAAATAAACTTGTAGTAATAATTTTATAAACAGAAAATAAAAGCTAGAGCTACTATAAATACAGTGTTGCAGGGCAATGTGTAACTCATCAGTTCTCAAAGCTAGCAAAGCAAAGTCCCGTTGGCAATTAAAAGTGAGTGTTGAATACTTGTTTGCGTTTTCCTAAAAGATGGCGGATCATCCTCGTTCTAGTGAGCAGCAAGAAGCTGATGCTGCAGCTTCCAAAGGCTGTGGGATGTTTGACTTTCTCAAGAAGAAACCCGAAGATGCACATTCTTCCGAGAATGCCGGTGTGATCAAGGAAGAGGAGAAGCCTTCTCTCGCTGAAAGACTCCACCGTTCCGACACCTCTGTAAGCTTGATTGTATATATACACATTAATGAATTAGCTGCATGAGAAATGTTAGTAACACTTGTTGAGGGAGGATGTGATATGTATGCAGTCAAGTGATGAGGAAGCAGGTGAAAATGGGGGAAAGAAAGAGAAGAAGAAGAAGAATAAAGAAGCTGCAGATCAATGTGAAACAGAGGAGAAGAAAGGCATCATGGAGAAGATCAAGGAGAAGCTTCCTGCGGGTATAGGTCATCCTGACCAAGCCAAGCCTGAACATGAGGATGGGAAGGAGAAAGGGTTTATGGAGAAGGTGAAGGATAAGCTTCCCGGAGGTGACCATGGGAAGCCTGAACTTGAACCTCGTCATGACAATGGCAAGGAGAAAGGATTTATGGAAAAGATCAAAGAGAAGCTTCCTGGTCATAAAAATGATGAGAAAAAGAAGGAAACCTAGTCGTTATAAATTTATAATATCCTTTCTTTGTTTTTTACTTTGGCTTTGACCACTTGCTTTTTCATCTTCTTGTATTGTCTACCTCATCGTGTTAGTGAAATGCCAGCTTTCTATTTGCAAACTCTTGAATCTTGAAGAAGTCATATTAGAACAACATGGGAATATTGAAACACTCAAATATTTATTTGAAAACCATTTTGTTCATCTCGTAATGAAAAGAAAGAAATAACGGCATGCTAACAAAGTAGAGTTGCGTGGCTACTACAGGCTACAGCTTATTATTATTTTTAGGTTTCGTTTTTTACATTTTTTTTTTTTTTTTTTTTTGGTTGTTGTTCATGCCGGTCATGCTTAATTCATGAGCAAGCAGGCATTGTTGGGTGTTGGTAAAGTAATTGGGCTGGAGAAATAAGGGCCCAAAAACGGCCCGTTTGATAGGTATCACAGAAAACGGGAAAGAAAAGTCAAAGGGAAGGAGGAGGGTAGTAGACACGGAGAGAGTCTGAGTCTTTTTGAGTATGAAAGTGAAGAAAAAGAGAGAGACGTCTCTCACGGGAAGAAGACAGTCTGTGACTTTTGTGAGTTTCCAGCTGTTGGGTGATAGATGATAGATCAGGTTACCTCATTGCATTTGCTTAAAACACCAAGTAAAGTAATCACTTATGTTCAAAGTAATTGGAGTTACCAATCCAAACCTCAATAATTTTTTACGGTCAACAACGCCAATCACCACACAACACGCATAAGAAGTCGGAGGACAATTTTTTGGTTTTTGACATCTATTTTTATGAAGTTGACCTTTGAAATTTTGTGCCAAATGAAACATAATACAGATGCTGTATTAATGTAATGTATAAATTTAATTTATAGGCGCCAACCCCAATCCAACTCGGCACAATCTTTATTCCGCACATTTACGCGCTTAATTAATTAGCTACCTCTTTATTTTTAAGTTTTGTCTGTTTCTCCGATCATCAACTCTTCTTCTTAATTATTGTAAGATAAGAAAAAGTCTTACTTTGCGAACTATTAAAACGACCGATCCCTTTCTAATTCAAGCATAATAATATATAATATGCATACTAATATACAATAAACTGTTTCATCACATTTTCCTACGCGTTCAATTCAATCACCCCCTAATGGTAATGGACTAAATAATTGCAATGGGAATGGGCTTGGCTTGCTTGATATAAATACTAATTAAGTAGTAGGTGGGGCCTTACATTACAGGTTGAATAAAACACGGAATTAGCTGATTGGAAAAGCTAGCTTCCCCATCCCATGTTGGGTCTTTAAATACGTCACCGAGTCATTTGTTCGGTTACTACAAACTTTTAAGCTTTCTCTTCCAAGCTTGTTCTTCTTCCTCATCATCAAAATTCAAGATATATAGCGCTACAGATAGAGAGAGAGAGAGTATGGGGTGGTGGCTAAACGGCGGCGTCTGGACTATGCTGATGACAATGACCATCATTTCTTTTGTTCATGCTGAAGATCCCTACCGTTTTTTCGACTGGAGGGTCACTTACGGCAACATTTCTCCACTTGGCATTCCTCTTAAGGTACATTTTTTTGTTTCTTTCCAAGATCAACAAAATCTATATATGGCATCTTTGTCTTTTTTGTTTGATGTGATCGATCCTGCTTTAATTATATATATTTATTACACGACGCAGGGGATCTTGATCAATGGACAATATCCAGGACCCGATATTTACTCAGTCACCAATGACAATTTGATCATCAATGTTCACAACGAGCTCGACGAACCCTTTCTCTTATCTTGGTACCATCTATTCCCCCTTCTTAATTACCATCATTCTCTTAGCATTCTATTCCAATATGTGTATTTTGGAAAAAGCACTAAATGTTATATTTAGTGAAATATTGGAGTAATTTAGTAACTGGTACGAGGGAGCCAATTTGCATGCACTTGTAGTGTCGTTTCTTCACAATCTTTCTTGTTTAGTTAGGTATTACTGGTGGACACGTCAAGTTTTCATGTTAATTATAATAATATCAATGAATTAATAAAAATACAAAAAATGGTAAATACTAATGAAGGAACGGAGTGCAAATGAGGAAGAATTCTTACCAAGATGGAGTGTATGGGACGACTTGTCCAATCCCACCGGGCAAAAACTACACTTATGCAATCCAAGTCAAAGACCAGATTGGTAGTTTCTTCTACTTTCCTTCCCTCGCCGTTCACAAAGCTGTCGGTGGTTTTGGCGGTTTCCGTATTCTCAGTCGCCCTCGCATCCCCGTCCCTTTCCCTGAACCTGCTGGAGATTTCACTTTCCTAATCAGTGATTGGTTTGAGCGTGACCACAAGGTACTTTCATTAATTAATTGATTAACTAATTCTATATATATGTTCGATTAGGACCATAACTAAATTAATGCACATTCAGACTTTGAAAGCACTTTTGGATAGAGGACACAAGCTACCTTTGCCTCAAGGGGTTTTGATCAATGGCCAAGGAGTCATTTTTTCTTCTTCTCTCACCGTCCACAAAGGTTTATCTTAATAAAATCCTAAGTTATTTAATACGTACTTTGGACAAGAAGAAAAGCATTATCTCATTTATATATATATATTTGTTTGTGGGTGGAACAATAATTAATTAGGTAAAACATACAGATTCAGAATATCGAACGTAGGGCTTCAAAACACTCTGAATTTTAGAATACATGGTCATCAAATGAAGCTCGTCGAGGTTGAGGGAACACATACAGTCCAGTCCATGTATACCTCACTCGACATTCACGTTGGACAGTCTTACTCCGTCTTGGTCACCATGGACCAACCTGACCAAGACTATGACATTGTCGTCTCCACAAAATTTGCCGCCAAAAAACTTTTGGTCTCATCCACTATCCACTACTCCAACTCAAGACATAATTACAAAACATCTCCTTCTGTCCACGTTGAACCACCACCACCTGCCGATGAACTAGATTGGTCTATCAAACAAGCCCGGTCCATTAGGACAAATCTAACTGCGTCTGGGCCAAGGCCTAACCCTCAAGGCTCGTATCACTATGGTCGAATCAAAATCTCTAGGACTTTAATATTGGAAAGCTCAGCGGCACTTGTGCATAAGAAGCAACGCTACGCCATAAACGGAGTGTCGTTTGTAGCTGCAGATACTCCGCTTAAGCTTGCAGATTACTTTAAGATCAAAGGCGTATTTAAAGTGGGGAGCATCCCTGACAAGCCGAGGAGAGGGGTAGGGATGAGAATGGACACGTCAGTGATGGGAGCAAACCACAGGGATTTCCTTGAAATCATATTTCAAAACCGCGAGAAGGTCGTCCAAAGTTACCACCTCGATGGATACAGCTTCTGGGTTGTCGGGTGAGAACGATAGCTAAACCACCCTCTAATTTTAATAGTAATAATTAATGTTGTATTGCATATCTCTGATGTTAGTGAGTTTAATTATATTTGTCCACAGGATGGATAGAGGAACATGGTCAAAAGCAAGCAGGCGAGAGTATAATTTGAGGGATGCTGTTTCTCGCTCTACTACTCAGGTACAAAATCTTACTTACTCCATATATTTCTACATTTCCGAAAGAAAAATATAAAGAGCTAGCTAGCTCTAATTAATGTCTTGTAACTAAAATTGAAAATGAAAGGAATGGATTTTTGGTTGATGTAGGTATATCCAGAATCTTGGACAACCGTATATGTGGCACTGGACAATGTGGGGATGTGGAACTTTAGGAGTGAATATTGGGCGAGGCAATACTTAGGACAACAATTCTACCTCCGAGTTTATTCTTCAGCTCACTCTCTAAGAGATGAATACCTTTTGCCTAAGAATGCTTTGTTGTGTGGCCGAGCCTCCAATAAACAACACACGCCCATAATCACTCCTTGAAATCGTATGGGCATGACTGTATGATGATCATACCAATATATCGTGAATGGATCGGATTATTTAGAGATATATTCTATTATACTAATATATTTAGTTCTTTATTCTTTTATTTCATAAATTTTAATGTACACCCAAATTTGATGAAAATTTATAATGGATACAAAAGTCGACTGTCTAGAATTTCGGTGTTTATTTTATTAAAGAGGCAAAAATATAGTATATAGCTTTTCTAAATTTTTGGTGTTTTGAGACAATATGTGGAGTTTGATACAAATTATGGTTTAACATTTGTAGGAAAATACTATATTTTGGTAAATAATTGTAGGAAAATGCAATGTTTTCATATGAATCAACCAGGTAATTTTACCATATACTATCAGTTAAATAGAAAACAAACTTATAGTAAAAATTTAAAATAGTAGTAATAATGATTCGTGCACCAGGTAAGAAGACGTGAAATCCTAGTTTTTTATGGGTAAAGAAAGAAAAAATGTTGAAATGGTAAAAAAAAGGTATGCAATGCAATTATAACAAAAAAAAAAAAAAAAAAAAAAAAAAAAAAAANGGCTGTCAATGAAATGGAATGGGGGATTACGAAGAGAAAAAAAAACATTTATAGTAATTGGGAGAGTGAATCAGCGAAGGAAGGAATTGGGATGAATGAAGAGAATAAAAGAAAGTCAACTTAAGCGATGCATGTGAATCAACAAACACCACTCGTCTAGTGATCAGTGACATTAATAATAGTTGTAGACTTGTAGTCGTAGTAATTAGATTATGAACCAAAAACATTTAATTATTATTATTAACGATTTGAATAAGAGTAAAAATATTTTTCTAAAAACGGGTTTATAAAAGATTCGTTGGGTGAAATACTGAATGAATGGAATATTTAGTGAGGCGCAGCAAACGCAATGCATACCGTAAGATGTGTTAACTTTAATGACGCGAGCGAGAGAATAGTACACTTATATGTACAGTATAGATCAACAAAACCAATAAGTAAAGGGCACGTGGCGGGGAAGGTCACGAGGTAAGAGAAGAAGATATGGTGTGTGTGTAAAACGTAGTTCATGCCATTGCCAGGCCGAGGCCGGTACGAGAGAGAGAGAGAGAGAGTCTGTCTGATCCGACAAGGAATGCTTCTAGTCCACACAATGTCAGTCTTCTTTTTTTTTTTTCTTAAAAAAAAAAATTTAATTATCTCGACCCCCGCTGCTTAGAGATTCTCACACACACTCTGCGTCACTTATTAAAAAAATCCATATAAAGAAATGATATAGGGATGGTTGGATCTCACCATTAAGTCAGTCTTTTACACGTCTACTAACTCTAGTGTACTACTGTTCCCAAACCAAAACACTGTGATGACCGTGACTTTTATCTATCCATACCCTAACGGCGCAGCAGACGCCGTGAGTGGGGACGACAAAGAGAGAGAGAGAGAGAGTTGTGTGACTACCTTACCTTGTGAGAGAAGAGAGAGAGAAAGAGAGAGAGAAAGGAGTCATTTTTTTAATTAGTAAGCTCTCTCTCTCTCTCTCTTTGTGAATAGGTAGGTGGTAAGCTCTGCTCTGCTCACTGCTTTACTATTTTTTTTTTTAATTATCAAAACCAAAGCAATCATCATCACATCCACTTCCTACCTTCCTTCCTTACTTTTTCTTCTTTGCCCCAAACAAACAAATGTTGTGGGATTCTTTGAGCCGTTAAGATTTAGATCTCGAAAGAAGAAGAATGGGGAGTCTATCTTCTTCTGAGGAAGACGACGACGGCTCTTCTTCCGAGAGATGCGGTAGCTACAGTCCCAGCGCCGACATTAGCGAGTCCGAGACATGCAGCAACGCCGACGCTCCCTCCTCCATTGCCTCTTCTCCCCACGCCTCACGAGGTTTTTACTTCCCCGCCCCTGTTATGCTTCCTGTCATCGGCGGCAAAGATGTCCTCTGGGATGACAACAAACCCGACTCC
>NC_025694.1:122004-130571 GCF_000633955.1 Camelina sativa
TTTTTATATTTACACAATTTTCCTATTTGGGGATTTCCTCTTTGATTTTTGCAGAAATTGAGATGATGAAAGAGAGATTTGCCAAGCTACTTCTCGGTGAAGACATGTCTGGTGGCGGTAAAGGGGTTTCTACGGCTCTTGCTATCTCCAACGCCATCACCAACCTCTCTGGTTTGTTTATTATATCAATCTTCTCTCCATTGTGTGTTGCTTGCTAGCCTAGGTGCTCTCGTTTGTTTTCCTTCAGTATTATTAAGTAAGGCTCTTGATTGGATTTTCACTACAGCTACTGTTTTTGGCGAGCTCTGGAGGCTTGAGCCCCTTCCTCTTCCCAAGAAGGCCATGTGGCGCAGAGAACTCGACTGGCTCCTCTGCGTTAGCGATTCCATCGTTGAGCTCATTCCTTCCATCCAGCACTTCCCTGGGGGCGGCACCTATGAGATCATGGAGACTCGCCCCCGCTCTGATCTCTACGCCAATCTCCCTGCTCTCAAGAAGCTCGACGCCATGTTGATCGACATGCTTGACTCTTTCTCCCACACCGACTTCTCCTATACCGATCGCGGTATTGTTCTTGGAGACTGTGACTACGACTCTCCTGCTTCCTCCTCTGGCCGCCCTTCCGTTCGGCAGGAGGACAAGTGGTGGCTCCCTTGCCCCAAGGTTCCCCCTCACGGCTTGTCACTAGACACTAGGAAGAAACTTCAGCAGTGCCGCGACTTTGCTAACCAGATTCTCAAGGCTGCTTTGGCTATTAACAGCGGTGTGCTCGCCGAAATGGAGATACCTCTCCCTTACTTGGACTCACTCCCCAAGGTATGCTGCTGCTCAATCAAAGCTTCTTTACCTTTGTTATTGCCGCCGCTGGCTTTTTCATTGAGGATCTAATTATTATTCTTTCTTTGCAGAGCGGGAAAGAATGCCTTGGAGAGATCATCTACCACTACTTAACTGCAAACAAGTTCTCACCCGAGTGTCTCCTAGACTGTCTTGATCTGTCATCGGAGCATCAGACCCTCGAAATCGCCAACCGGATTGAGGCGGCTGTCCACGTTTGGAGACAGAAGAGTGGGAGGAAGCACAAGAAGCAGGCAAAGCTAAAGCTGTCCTCATGGGGTGGCAAGGTTAAAGGCCTTGTAAATGACACCGAAAGAAATGATTTCCTTGTGCAGAGAGCCGAGACCCTCTTGCAGAGTCTGAGGATCCGTTTCCCTGGTCTTCCCCAGACAACGCTGGACATGAACAAGATTCAGTATAACAAGGTATAATAATATTATAGGAGGAGGGGAGTGTGGTTTGCTGGTTGCAGCATGAAACGATGCTCAAACAAGATTTTTTTTGTTTCATTGCAGGATGTAGGGCAATCAATTCTGGAGAGTTACTCGAGGGTGTTGGAGAGCATGGCCTTCAACATCACGGCCAGAATAGAGGATGTGCTTTATGTTGATGATGCCACGAGAAGATCCATATCGGCCACGGAAGCACCGCAGTCACTATTCAGCAATGCACAGAAAGGGTTCTCTGTGCAAAGCTCACCCTACGGATCCCCATTTGCAACGCCATCCCTGAGTGTAGCATCTGGGAGCCCGAGGAGAGCACCGCCGCTGTACACAGTGAAGAGGAATGGGACGAGAGAGAAGGGAGTGTTGGGGGAAACAGAGAAAGCATGGTCGTATGCAGGGAATTTGAGTTCAAGAAGAGTAACGGGAGTGACGCCGGAAAGAGATTAAGGTTTGGAAATAGAAGAAGAAGAAGAATGTAAATCGATGGATGATGGTTGTAGAATGTAGTTGTTTTGTCTAGCAGACTACGAGGAAGAGTATGGGGTTAATAGGCAACAACAATGTTGATCTTTTCTTTATAATGTGGAGTATAATAATTAATGCATGGAGGAATGTTGTGAACACTTAACAGAAGAGAGGAAACACACTAGTAAAGTAGTAAGACTGATTCTGGTCAAGTCCTAGAGAAGAACTTGATGCGCATCACATATGTCTCTCATCATAAATCATATATGTTCATTGTAGAAACAAACTCTCCTACATACAATAACTCTACAGTTAATTTGCATAGGATAGGAGGATTAGAGTTGTTGATGTTCCAATATTTTACTTATTAATTTTTGTTTCTAAATAAAAAAAGGGCTGGAAAGGGTATTTTACACTTTTCTTATTTTTTCCTTTTTTTTTTTTTGGTTCTTTTCTAATAAGACGCAGTCAAACATAAATAAATAAATAAGCAGAGGGAAGAAGAAGAAGCGTAGAATAGACAGTGATGGAGCAGAGCAGCGGGAGACTGAATCCTAAAGAGGCCAACGTCCTGGCGACGCCTTCGGGTCTTGTCGGGAGCATCGTGGAGAAAGGTATATCGGAGACTACGCCTCCAAATAAGCCGCTTCCCCCGAGACCCTCCCTTCTTTCCTTCCCCGTCGCTCGTCATCGTTCTCACGGACCCGTAAGCCTAATCCAAATCCACTCTTACTCTAGGGCTTTTCTCAGTTTCCCATCTTCTTCACTTTGCTTTGCCTTCTTCTAGATTTTTTTTTATTAGGATTTATTTTCTTCTACTGTTTAATTTACTACTTATTAGACTCCCACCAACTTTGTTTACCCTAATCCCTGACCAATTGGCTTTTTTTTCTAAAAATTCAGCTTTTTGTTTCAATCTCATTAGATTTTTTTTTTGTAGCATTGGGCTCCTGTGGGGAGCTTAACACAACCTGATGACGATGAGGAAGAAGAAGAAGAAGAAGAAGAACGTTTCATGAATGCAGACTCCTTTTCTGCTTTTGCTAAACCGCTTCAAAGAAAGGAGAAGAAACACATGGAGCTCAGTAGGTGGAAAGATATGGTCTCTGGGGATGATCCTGCATCCACATCTCGCCCTACGTATTCTAGGAATGTTAAGATCCTTGAGACCAAGTCACTCTCTCTTGCTCCCCCCGACGACTTGGCCACTAACACTTTACTGGCTAAACCTGCTCAGAGAGACTTTGTTACTCAGAAACCACCCTCTGTTGACGAAAGGGCTTCGTTCGGCGCTTCTCCTCCCTTATCTGTTTCGAATGGACGACTTGGGACTAGACAGGCGTCTTCATCTCTTGAGAGTGATATTGATGTCGAGAACCAAGCAAGGTTGCAGACTATGTCACCCGACGAGATTGCAGAAGCACAGGCTGAGTTATTGGACAAGATGGATCCTGCATTACTCAGCATTTTGAAGAAACGAGGTGAGGATAAACTGAAGAAGCGAAAGCATTCACTGCCTGCCGAAGAGGCAACAAAGAATTCAAGAACTGAGGGTCGCTTTGTTCACTCACGACAGGGCCAGGCTGTTACTCCATCTACCTCTGTAGTTATGCCAATACCAAATGAAAAAGGTGTGGTGCAAAAGTCCGCGTTACCCCAAGGATTCTTGTGGGATACATGGACTGAGAGGGTTGAGGCTGCCAGGGACTTGAGATTTTCTTTTGACGGTTCTGTTGTTGAGGATGATGTTGTCTCAGCAGCTGAAACTGGTGAGTAGCACGATTCAACTGAAACTCATCACAATCTTAGGGTGCTTACACGTTGAATGTACAGGTGGAAAGTTGTCTGGGGTTGGATCTGCACCTGAACGTGACTTCTTGAGAACTGAAGGGCACCCTGGGGCAGCTGGGTACACCATCAAAGAAGCTATTGCTCTTGCACGGAGTGTGGTATGATTGCCACACATTTTAGTTCTGATGATAATGAATGGTTATATTATTTTTTGCCTTTATTTTGACTTAAGCTGAACAAAACCTGTGGGACTTCGGTTTTTTCGTTATTACTGCTCCTTGATTTGTATGCACTATTGATATGTCAGATTCCGGGGCAAAGATGCCTTGCTTTGCAGCTGCTTGCATCTGTACTCGACAAAGCTTTGAATAAACTTTGCCAGAGCAGAATCGGGTTTACAAGGGGGGAAAAAGATAAATCCATTGATTGGGAAGCCATCTGGGCTTATGCCCTTGGACCGGAACCTGAGCTTGTCTTAGCATTGAGGTAATTACCTGATGGGTGTAATGTGAGACTTAATTGTGAAGTTACCACTCATATATCATATATTGTTTGTTCTTATCAATATGAGTTTCTTTTCTTATTCTCTAGGATGGCGCTTGATGACAATCATACCTCTGTTGTTCTAGCATGTGTAAAAGTAATTCAGTGTCTACTAAGCTGTTCTCTTAACGAGAACTTCTTTGATATTTTGGAGGTATAGTTGATTTTTCTCACTACAAAGATGTTATAGTCCTCAAAGAACCTGATTCTATATGTTCAAACTGATAAATTCCATTTCTGTTTCCAGAACATGGGACCACACGGAACGGACATCTTCACGGCGCCGGTGTTTAGGAGTAAGCCAGAAATTGATCTTGGCTTCCTCCGTGGTTGCTACTGGAAGTACAGCGCTAAACCCTCCAATATTGTTCCTTTCCGTGAAGAGATCATGGATGACGGGACAGAAGATACAGAAACTATTCAGAAAGATGTTTTTGTAGCCGGACAAGATGTTGCTGCTGGTCTTGTCAGAATGGATATCCTTCCAAGAATTTATCACCTTCTGGAGGTGAGATCACTATCTGTGCGTAAACTCAGCAAGGAAAACATTCTTGTTGTGTTGCTTACATTTCTAGGATTTTTTTTACAGACAGAACCAACAGCAGCCCTTGAGGACAGCATAATTTCTGTTACTATTGCGATAGCAAGGCATTCTCCAAAATGCACAACTGCAATCTTGAAGTATCCCAAATTTGTGCAAACAGTTGTAAAAAGATTCAAATTGAACAAAAGAATGGACATTCTTCCTTCTCAGATCAATTCTGTCCGCCTCTTAAAGGTAAGAATGGGCTCGTCTTTGATGTTTTTTTGACAGAACCTGATTAGAAAAGTTTGTTAAGCTATCAATCCTCAGAGCTATTATAACCTTCGTTTTCTCTCTCTATTTAATTTCACTTAGGTGTTGGCCCGGTATGATCAAAGTACTTGCATGGAATTTGTGAAGAACGGGACTTTCAACGCCCTCACGTGGCATTTGTTTCAGTTCACCTCCTCTCTTGACTCATGGGTGAAGCTAGGGAAGCAGAACTGCAAGCTTTCATCTACTTTGATGGTTGAACAGCTCCGGTTTTGGAAGGTCTGTATCCATAGTGGCTGTTGCGTATCTCGCTTCCCAGAGCTCTTCCCAGCTCTGTGTCTGTGGTTGACTTGTCCATCATTCGAAAAGCTCAGGGAGACAAATCTCATCAGCGAGTTTACTTCTGTGTCCAAGGAGGCCTACCTGGTCCTTGAGGCTTTTGCCGAGACACTTCCAGATATGTACTCACAAAACCTTCCGCGGAACAAATCTTTGACTTGGGACTGGAGTTATGTTAGCCCTATGATTGATTCAGCACTAAGCTGGGTATCATTGGCCCCTCAACTACTCGATTGGGAGAAAGGAATCGAAAATGTCTCTGCGTCCACTACGTCTCTGTTGTGGTTGTATTCGGGTGTCATGCGTACAATTTCCAAAATCCTTGAAAGAATCTCTGCCCATGGGGAGGAAGAACCTCTACCATGGCTGCCGGAGTTTGTTCCAAAGATTGGCCTTGCCATCATCAAGCACAAGCTTCTTAGTTTTTCCGTCGCAGAAGTAAGTAGATGTAGAGAAGACTCTTCCAGGTGTTCTTCTTTCATGGATTTTTTGTGTTTTCTAAGAGAAAGATCTCAAAATGATGAACTAGCATTAGCTTCTGTGAGTTGTCTTCATGGGTTAACGCGGACTATCGTTTCCATCCAAACTCTGATAGAATCTGCTAGATCTAAGATGAAAACTCCTCATCAAGGATGTACTTCCACTAGAGATGAATTTGTGCTTGCAAAAGGAATACTGGCAGAGTCTCCGGCTGACCTAACATCTGTGTCAAGCTCTTTTAGAGATTCTGTTTCATCAGAATGGCCCATCATGCAATCCATTGAGCTGCATAAACGAGGTGGACTGGCCCCTGGGGTGGGACTTGGTTGGGGAGCTAGCGGTGGTGGGTTTTGGTCAACTAAAGTTCTGTTGGCACAGGCTGATGCCGGTCTTCTGATTTTCTTTCTTAACATCTCTCAGATTGACGCGCATAATGATAAGGGATCTGTTGGCTTGATGGATAATCTGAACTCCACTTTAGCTATGTGCTTGATTGCAGGTCCAAGGGATCATTTACTTGTGGAAAGAGCCTTCGAATATGTCCTTAGACCACATGCTTTAGAACACCTGGCCTGCTGTATCAAGTCAAAGAAGAAAACCATATCGTTTGAATGGGATTGCAGCGAAGAGGATTATCATCGTATGAGCAGTATGCTTGCTTCTCACTTCAGACATAGATGGTTACAGCCAAAAGAAAAATCTAAAGCCGAGAAAGGAGCCAGTGGGGTAAGGAAGGGCACGGTTGGACTGGAGACGATTCATGAGGACGGTGAAATGCCAAATTGTTCGACTGAGGATCAAAAAGTAGACTCCTCGATCACAGAGTGGGCTCACCAGAGAATGCCCCTACCTCCGCACTGGTTTCTCAGCGCCATTTCAGCAGTCCACAGTGGTAAAACCTCAACAGGGCAACCAGAATCCACAGAGTTGCTTGAAGTCGCGAAGTCTGGAGTTTTCTTTCTTGCAGGACTTGAGTCCTCGTCTGGTTTTGGATCGCTTCCGTCTCCTGTTTTGAGTGTGCCATTAGTTTGGAAGTTTCACGCTTTGTCAACCCTGTTGCTTGTTGGAATGGACATCATCAAAGACAAGAACACTAGGAACTTGTACAATTTTCTGCAGGAGCTCTACGGTCAGTATCTTGATGAAGCGAGACTAAACCACCATGACATTGAGCTCTTGATGTTCAAGTCAGACATTCACGAGAACTACTCTACTTTCCTGGAGATGGTCGTGGAGCAGTATGCTGCGGTGTCATATGGTGATGAACAGTTTGGCCGGCAGGTATCGATTTACTTGCATCAATGTGTGGAATCCTCAGTTCGACTTTCAGCATGGACTGTGCTCTCCAATGCCAGTGTTCTTCAGCTTCTGCCAAGTCTAGACAAATGCTTGGGAGAAGCAGATGGTTACCTTGAACCGGTTGAGGTAATTTGCCCCCAAAAAAAGAAAAAAAAAAAAAAAGAGAGGGTATACAGTGTTGAGTAAGGGCATGTTTATGAGTATCATCGACTAAGATAAAATTGGTATTATTGATATTGCAGGAAAACGAAGCAGTCCTTGAGGCGTACCTGAAGTCGTGGACTTGTGGAGCCCTGGACAAAGCAGCGGCGCGGGGATCAGTAGCCTTTACACTCGTTCTGCATCACTTTTCATCTGTAGTATTCGGCAGTGAAGCCAAGGAAAAAGTATCCCTGCGGAATAAGATTGTGAAGTCTCTGGTCAGAGATGTGTCGAGAAAGAGTCATCGTGAGGTAAGTTGAATGAAAACCCCTGGTAGCTATTGTGGTTGTTGTGTGTAGAGCTGAGTACTGAGGATGAAAATAAAACCAATGCATTCAGGGGATGATGCTGAAACTGGTGGGATATAGTAAAGGGGTTGCAGACGCCATGGAAGAAACGAGAGAGAAAGAGAAAAGATGGGAGGTGTTGAAAGAGGCGTGTGAAGGAAACTCCTCCCTCCTATCGGAAGTGGAGAAGCTCAAATCCGCCTTCTGAAAGCCTAGTGGGGATGTCATCAGAGAGAATGAGAGAGGAAAGAAAGAGAGTGTTGTGTTATCGTAACTCTTTCTTGCTATTTTTTTTTGAGCTTAGTGTTGAAGTCCAATTAGCTAGCTTTTTTTGACTCCAACATCTCTGAGTCATGCGACACTAGTACTACTATTATTCACCATCTCCATCAAAAAAAAAGAGTTTTGCTTCTTTTCTTCTTATATGGCTTAAATAATAAAACCAAAGGAATTTTTTTTTAATACTTGTTTGGTAGACATTTATAGTCTCTGTCAATCTCTCACTCCCTCTCTCTCTCTCCAGGATAGAGATAGTTCCGTTTCCATCCAAGGCCATGTTGTTTAGTGCCTCAGCGACACCACTAGTGCCCAGCTTGTGTTTTCTTGCGGCGGAGAAACCCGTCAATCGTCGTCCTATGATGATGAGACTATCAGGCGGAGCAATTGGGTCTTCGAATTTCGATCTGAGGACGTATTGGGGGACTCTGATGAGCGAGATCAACCAGAAGCTCGACGAGGCGATACCGGTCAAGTACCCTGCGGGGATCTACGAGGCGATGAGATACTCGGTGCTCGCACAAGGCGCCAAGCGTGCCCCTCCAGTCATGTGTGTGGCCGCCTGCGAGCTTTTCGGTGGCGATCGCCTCGCCGCTTTCCCAACCGCATGTGCCCTAGAAATGGTCAGATTTCTTTATAGTCACGAAATAGAAATATCAAATATATATGTATGTCAATTGCAGTTTGTTGTGATCTATAAATAGAAATGAATCATCATGATCAGGTCCACGCGGCTTCGTTGATACACGACGACCTCCCCTGTATGGACGATGATCCTGTCCGCCGAGGAAAGCCATCTAACCACAC
>NC_025694.1:130779-136549 GCF_000633955.1 Camelina sativa
AGGAAAGAAAGAGAGTGTTGTGTTATCGTAACTCTTTCTTGCTATTTTTTTTTGAGCTTAGTGTTGAAGTCCAATTAGCTAGCTTTTTTTGACTCCAACATCTCTGAGTCATGCGACACTAGTACTACTATTATTCACCATCTCCATCAAAAAAAAAGAGTTTTGCTTCTTTTCTTCTTATATGGCTTAAATAATAAAACCAAAGGAATTTTTTTTTAATACTTGTTTGGTAGACATTTATAGTCTCTGTCAATCTCTCACTCCCTCTCTCTCTCTCCAGGATAGAGATAGTTCCGTTTCCATCCAAGGCCATGTTGTTTAGTGCCTCAGCGACACCACTAGTGCCCAGCTTGTGTTTTCTTGCGGCGGAGAAACCCGTCAATCGTCGTCCTATGATGATGAGACTATCAGGCGGAGCAATTGGGTCTTCGAATTTCGATCTGAGGACGTATTGGGGGACTCTGATGAGCGAGATCAACCAGAAGCTCGACGAGGCGATACCGGTCAAGTACCCTGCGGGGATCTACGAGGCGATGAGATACTCGGTGCTCGCACAAGGCGCCAAGCGTGCCCCTCCAGTCATGTGTGTGGCCGCCTGCGAGCTTTTCGGTGGCGATCGCCTCGCCGCTTTCCCAACCGCATGTGCCCTAGAAATGGTCAGATTTCTTTATAGTCACGAAATAGAAATATCAAATATATATGTATGTCAATTGCAGTTTGTTGTGATCTATAAATAGAAATGAATCATCATGATCAGGTCCACGCGGCTTCGTTGATACACGACGACCTCCCCTGTATGGACGATGATCCTGTCCGCCGAGGAAAGCCATCTAACCACACTGTCTACGGTTACGACATCGCCCTTCTCGCCGGCGACGCCCTCTTCCCACTCGCCTTCCAGCAAATTGTCTCCCACACCCCTCCCGACCTTGTTCCCCGCGCCACCATCCTCAGGGTCATCGCTGAGATTGCCCGCACCGTCGGCTCCACTGGTATGACTGCGGGCCAGTTCGTCGACCTTGAAGGTGGCCCTGGCCCCTTTCCTCCTTCTTTCGTTCAGGAGAAGAAATTCGGAGCCATGGCTGAATGCTCCGCCGTTTGCGGAGGCCTCCTCGGCGGTGCCACTGACCATGAGCTTGAGACTCTCCGAAGGTACGGGAGAGCCGTTGGGATGCTCTATCAGGTTGTGGATGATGAGAAGAAGAGCGACGGAGCTATCCAAATGGCCCAAGAGCTCAAGGACAAGGCCAAGAAGGAGCTTCAACTGTTTGACGACGACGACAAGTATAGTGGACAACTTGTTGCTCCTCTCCATACCTTCGTTGACTACGCTGCTCATCGTCATTTTATCCTTCCCTTCTGATTTTATTGGGCCTTATACGGGCCTTTCACCCTTCTTAATGGACTCTTCTCTCTCTCTCTCTCTTTCTGTATGTAGCATTCTTCCATCTCTCTTATTTTCATCCCACTGCTTTATGATATTATAATTACCTTCAGCTTAATTTACATCATTACATGTCATGATGTCATCCACATACTGATACTGTATATATATATAATTACTATCTTTTTAAATTATTGTCTTTACCGAAATTACTTTATTTTAATCAAGTTGAATAAGTAATTCTGTAATTGTCTAAACAAGCTAAAAAAAAAAAAGATTTTATTTTAGACTACGACGTACATGTTCTAAGATAAATTGCGAATGTGACAATTATTAGTATAGTCCTACTAAATTAAGAGACCTAAGCCAAGTCTATCTATATATATGTTTTGCAAAAACTCTTTCCACTATCAATCGTTGGCCATCTTATCCAATATTCATATGTCTACGTCATTTTCTACACTATCTCTCCACGTTTTCTATACTTTGTGTATTTTCTCAATCAGGGAAAAAAAATTGTAGCATCGGTCTCTTTCATTCGGATGGATTAGCAATATCATTACGAGGACCGTCCAAGTCTAATCCGAGTTTGCGTACAAAACGTGTTTATTGGACTAATTAAATGATCAACTTTTATATATTGTGCCAATCTCTTCGTGGGTTATTATATTGCTTATAATTTACTTAAAAAATATAGAAGAAAATGCTTTCGTGATATTTTGTATTTCTCAACTTATCTACCTAATGTTTGTACAAACTAAATCCATATACTTATATTTATATCAACATGCTAAACTAGTGGATTATCATACATTTATACTGTATTATTTTAAAAGTAGGGCGCTTACATATCTTTGTTACTCTTTTGAACGAGCAAGTTTTGTCGGCTTTAGTTGAATTAGCAGTACTTTAGCTGAATTACATCAAGTGATAGTTTTATATATACATATGTTTTGAATTTCAACTAATTAGGTTAGGTTCAAAAAAAAAAAAAACGTGTAGGCTTACAACTATATATGAGACAACACAATCGACACCATCAAAATTTGATGTCTCGACTCAATGAATCTCTATTATGTATATATTTTTCACATTTGTTTAAATTTTCATAAACAGTGAACAGACCGAGGAGTAATAATAACAAGCTAGTAAATACATATATAACGAAATTTGCCTCATGATAACTTGTAACATATTTGAAAAAAGGTTTAAAATATTGGCCGTATCCATTTGCAGGCCAATCCTTGACCTACGGTGTGTGTCACTTGATCATTAGGGTTTATCATCATGGAAAATAAATAAACGTTGTCAAAAATATTCGTATTGTTTGGTGATAATATAAACTTTTCGGTGTGGTGATAATATTATCTAAGTGATCATCTGACATTGCGTTTAGTCGTTGAATCTTAAAATTATCTTGGTACTTGGAGTTGGACGACGAATAAATAAATATACACATGTATATTTCCATATTAAATGGCTTCATGCACGATGATATGAATATGAGACACATAAAAATAAACTTTACACGCGACCATACATTATAGTTGATGAAACACAAAATTTAGGATACACTGATTGAATGAATTATGCGAATTTTTTTTGTGGATTACCAAACGGTTATATAATAAGAAATGAATGTGGTTATGTGGATTTTACCAAACTGCTGTTTGGTTATACTTATAAGCTATACCTTAGCATCGATCATATTCGTATGATGGAATTTGTTTTCTTTTTTCTTTTGTGGGTATCAATGTTAAGTTAAGTATGATGGAATTTGTTTTCTTTTTTCTTTTGTGGGTATCAATGTTAAGTTAAGTATGATGGAATTTGTTTTCTTTTTTCTTTTGTGGGTATCAATGTTAAGTTAAGTATGATGGAATTTGTTAGAAAAAAAGTAGAACAAATCGAGGCATAATGTCTATCTAGATAAGAGTAAGATCATTGATTTAGAATGAATTTGCGTCTAGTAAAGAAGAAGAAGAGGCGAGAGAGATTGATTGGAGAGCGTTGGGTTGATGTGGAATGGATTGCAACTTTAGGAATATAAGTTAGAACGGCGACAAGTCGAGGCTTCGCTGGCCGTCCCGTTAGTGACCTTTGGTGAGCGTAAAGGGGCAACAGTCCACGTGGGCTGAAATGCAGCCATGTGCTGCCACATCATCGTCATTGCGACCAATACCTTAATATATTTTTCAATGGTTGTTAAAAATACTTAGTTAGTTAGTACTAGTTGAGAGTTTTGTGATTGATTAACAACGACCGAATCAAAGTGGTTTATTCCTTTTTCTGGCTGCCGCATCTTTTAATCATCTCGATCTCCCTCTGGTCAACTCCTTCCTCCTCGAGTCTCGAGATCGTTATATATGAAGTTTTTTTATATATATAATAACCGAAAACAAAATAAGTTAACCTCTCCAAATTAAATATGACCAAAATTTTTATAAATTATTCGGTGTCGCATTGCACTGCATTACGACGAAGTGCTTAATGTCGTATCGAGATATGCGTGGGTAACCATTAAAAAAAGAAGTCTATGAAAATTGAAAATGTAATTAAGGGCTGCATGCGTCTCCATTGTGTTATTATTTTACAATTTATGCGTGTTTTTACCTGATCAAAAGTTTAAAGAGAATGTTGTAACTTCAAGTTATTTTATACTAGAATTAATGAAAGAGGGTTGCATTATAACGCGCATAAGACATTTTTTTTTTTAATTATATAGTATATAGTAAATAGAAGAGGAAACCATGCATGCACCACGTGGTACCCCATTATGTTATGTATTAGCTAGGTTTATGATAATCTATAAACTTTAAAATTTTGGATCATGATGATATGGGCTATTTTAGTGAATCGAAATATACAATACAAGATAATTAATGACATTCCGCTAAATCAACAACATTTAACCCGTGCGTGTTTGCACTTTGCATAATAATATATTTGTATGTACAGTACTATATCTCAATAGCTGCTCGTAGGATGATATCGTTAATTTGCAAGTAAATAGATGAATATGCCTTAATTAAGTATACAAAAATATATAGTTCTTTTAGCATTGCAGAAGATGGTTATAATGGGAATTAGTTAGTTTAGTTTAGGGGGGAGCCGGGCCGGGGAAGATGATATATGAAGTAAAAAGAAATGAGAAAATGGTGGAACTAGTAAGGTAGTAATTAATAATGGAAATGTCTCTCCAAAGATGAGGGGAAGGGAGTCACATGCGAGGCGATGCGACTTGCGAGTTGCGAGAGAGAGAGAGAGAGAGAGAGACGTGCGTTAAATATAAATGTTTGGGGGCATTCTCCGTCCATTTTATACTCCACATATACAGTATGTTTGTTTGTTCTGAGATACATATTCGTTGATGTGTGGGTGCAAGTTAGGTTAACATGACAAATTTTGTGTACTACTAATTACAAAGGCAAGCATATATATATATATATATATATATATATATCTAATTTAAAACATTAAAAAAAAAAGAAAAGAATGCAAAAAAGTTAATTTGAAGTAAAAGAAAAAACAAAGAAAGAAAAAAGATGTTAATATTATTAGGACGATGATTAAGGGAAGGTAATTTAAGTAAGTAAAAGTAATTAATGGAGAAAACAAATGAAAAGGGATGATATATGGTGTACTCCATATTCATCATGTCATGTAGTGTTGGGGGAAATAGTAAAAAAAAAAAATCTATTAAGGAGGTGGCGGATAAGTCTATTTTTATGTCTGCGTGGCGTGGGGTCTTTCTCCTTGTTTGGAGACTTGGAGTAGAAGAGGGGGCCACATTAACATGTACTACTACTACTAGTATTACTGTACTAGTAAACAACAGACTAATAATAGTAAAAAACTGCATTGGAGAGAGAGAGAGCGTATCTATGAGGGGGATGTGTTGGTTTAGGGATTTGATCTCTTCTTTCAATTACTCCTTTTCATCATATGATTATTTGGAATAATTTAATAATTAAGATTTTAAAATGTTTGAGGGAGGGAGGGAGGGAGGGGATAATTGAAATAAAATAATAAAATTGAGAGAGAAGCTTCCTGGAAATGACGTTAATAGCCCCCTCCCCCAAACCTTTTCCCCCCTCCTTATTAAAAGGATCAGTATCGCCACGGCGGCATGACTCATCTAATACGCCGTCGTTTAACACACCACCCTACTAACTACTCCCATAAATAAAAAGAAATAAAAAGAAGAAGAAGAAGAAGAAGATATAAAAAACGTAAAAAAATAACCAAAAAAGAAGAAGAAGCACATCTGTGTCTCTCTTGAATTCTCAAAATTTTTCTGTGAATTCTTCTTCATCTGATCTCTCTTCTTCTGCTCCCAAATCGTCGGTTATCTGTAAGGATTAAAAAAAAAAAAAAAAAAAAAAA